>NC_084629.1:4259503-4324503 GCF_033978795.1 Nerophis ophidion
GCCGGAGTCCTTTGAACGCAGATTTCTTGCCGGGACATATGGTACAATACAATCGGCAAGATAGGATGGAGTTAGACCGTGTAGTATTTTATACGTAAGTAGTAAAACCTTAAAGTCACATCTTAAGTGCACAGGAAGCCAGTGCAGGTGAGCCAGTATAGGTATATATGTATGTATATATGTATATAAAGGTATATACAGTACAGGCGTAATGTGATCAAACTTTCTTGTTCTTGTCAAAAGTCTAGCAGCCGCATTTTGTACCAACTGTAATCTTTTAATGCTAGACATGGGGAGACCCGAAAATAATACGTTACAGTAGTCGAGGCGAGACGTAACAAACGCATGGATAATGATCTCAGCGTCTTTAGTGGACAGAATGGAGCGAATTTTAGCGATGTTGCGGAGATGAAAGAAGGCCGTTTTAGTAACGCTTTTAATGTGTGACTCAAAGGAGAGAGTTGGGTCGAAGATAATACCCAGATTCTTTACCGTGTCGCCTTGTTTAATTGTTTGGTTGTCAAATGTTAGAGTTGTATTATTAAATAGAGTTCGGTGTCTAGCAGGACCGATAATCAGCATTTCCGTTTTTTTGGCGTTGAGTTGCAAAAAGTTAGCGGACATCCATTGTTTAATTTCATTAAGACACGCCTCCAGCTGACTACAATCCGGCGTGTTGGTCAGCTTTAGGGGCATGTAGAGTTGGGTGTCATCAGCATAACAGTGAAAGCTAACACCGTATTTGCGTATGAGTTGTGTTTACTCATCTTCTATTCATCATCGTCTTGTATCTCCAATAACCTGGCTTTATTTTATTATTTAATCTCCAAATGTCCTCCTCCGCACATAAATGATCTGTGTCCGGGAAAGCATGACAGTGTTTCGATGGATTCTCCTAATGACATAAGACAGAATGAAGTGCATCACTGTAACTCAAATTCGGATTCTATTTAAGGGATTTACATCCAGTAAGCATAATTTACGTAGTCTGTCAAAGCGCATTATGTGCGAGAAAGCTGGTGCACCCTGTCACATCTTTGAAAGGTTGTGTTGGGGAAATAAGTGTGAATAATCAATGTCTGCACCTACAAACCCCGTTTCCATATGAGTTGGGAAATTGTGTTAGATGTAAATATAAACAGAATACAATCATTTTCAACCCATATTCAGTTGAATGCACTACAAGGACAAGATATCTGATGTTCAAACTCATAAACTTTATTTATTTATTTTTTTTATTTCATGGCTGCAACACGTGCCAAAGTAGTTGGGAAAGGGCATGTTCACCACTGTGTTACATCACCTTTTCGTTTAACAACACTTAATAAACGTTTGGGAACTGAGGAAACTGATTGTTGACGCTTTGAAAGTGGAATTCTTTCCCATTCTTGTTTTATGTAGAGCTTCAGTCCTTCAACAGTCCGGGGTCTCCGCTGTCGTATTTTACGCTTCATAATGCGCCACACATTTTCTATTTGAGACAGGTGTGGACTGTAGGCGAGCCAGGTAAATACCCACACTCTTTTTTTTACGAAGCCACGCTGTTGTAACACGTGCTGAATGTGGCTTGGCATTGTCTTGCTGAAATAAGCAGGGGCGTCCATGAAAAACACGGCGCTTAGATGGCAGCATATGTGGTTCCAAAACCTGTATGTACCTTTCAGCATTAATGGTGCCTTCACAGATGTGTAAGTTACCCATGCCTTGGGCACTAATGCACCCCCATACCATCACACATGCTGGCTTTGCAACTTTGCGTCGATAACAGTCTGGATGGTTCGCTTCTCTTAGGTCCGGATGACACGATGTCGAATATTTCCAAAAACAATTTGAAATGTGGACTCCTCAGACCACAGAGCACTTTTCCACTTTGCATCAGTCCATGTTAGATGATCTCGGGCCCAGAGAAGCCGGCAGCGTTTCTGGATGTTGTTGATAAATGGCTTTCGCTTTGCATAGTAGAGCTTTAACTTGCACTTACAGATGTAGCGACCAACTGTATTTAGTGACAGTGGTTTTCTGAAGTGTTCCTGAGCCCATGTGGTGATGGTAAAATGGAAAATGGGTTGTACTTGTATAGCGCTTTTCTACCCCTTTTACAGTATTTCCACATTCGCCCATTCACACACACATTCACACACTGATGGCGGGAGCTGCCATGATATACTTTAGAGATTGATTTCGCGACAAACTTTATTTAGTGACGGTGGTTTTCTGAAGTGATCCCGAGCCTATGTGGTGATATCCTTTAGAGATTGATGTCGGTTTTTGATACAGTGCCGTCCGAGGGATCAAAGGTCACGGTCATTCAATGTTGGTTTCCGGCCATGTCGCTTACGTGGAATGATTTCTCCGGATTCTCTGAACCTTTTGATGATATTATGGAGCGTAGATGTTGAAATCCCTCAATTTCTTGCAATTGCACTTTGAGAAAGGTTGTTCTTAAACTGTTTGACTATTTGCTCACGCAGTTGTGGACAAAGGGGTGTACCTCGCCCCATCCTTTCTTCTGAACAGGGTATCTGCAGATCCTTAAAAAGTCTTAAATTCATGTATCTAAAATCAAGGCCTTAAAATTTATTAGAAATTCCTAAAATGGTCTTAAACTCAGTAATCAATGGTCTTAAATTGTCGGGCCAGTTATTTTTGTGTTTTTTTTCGGGGCACGTCTTTGAGTAAAAGTTACGGCACGAAGTCTTAAAAAGTCTTAAATTCATGTATCTAAAATTAAGGCCTTAAAAAGTTTTACATTTATTAGAAATTCCTAAAAAGGTCTTAAACTCAGTACTCAATGGTCTTAAATTGTCGGGCCAGTTTTTTTGGTGTGTTTTGTTTTCGGGGCACGTCGTTGAGTAAAAGTGAGTGATTTCAGCTCACTCATTTTTTCTTTGTATCTCTTCGAGAGATACGAAGAAAAAATGAGTGAGCTGAAAAAACAGAGGCTGAACTCGTGAATGAGAACAGCCAGCTGAAGCTCAACTGAGGCTCATTTGAGTGTGTGTTCAGTGTTTTGTTGTTGTTATAATACTGTTTTGCACTACTATTGCACTATTATTGACCAAATGTAATTTATTTTAACCCTCACCTCGGTTATTATGTTTTTACTGGCGTTGGTGTTGGTTTGTTTGTTTTGGATGTCCAAGTTTTTGGATCTCTCAAGATTTTTGATAAGCTGGTGCTTATCAGTTTGTTTATTAATAAACATACAAAAAGTAAACTTGACTGATTGTCATTGAGGTTGTAGTACAGTGGGATCCCCAACCATCGCTTATATTTATAGATTTTTTTATTATTTTTTTCGGTCTTGAATTTCATTCAAGGTGGCATTAAAAAGGTCTTAAAAAGTCTTAAATTTGACTTGCTGAAACCTGCAGATACCCTGGTGAAAGACTGAGCATTTTTTGGGAAGCTGCTTTTATACCCAATCATGCCACTCACCTGTTGCCAATTAGCCTGCACACCTCAATCAATGTTTATTTTCTATAGCCCCAAATCACAAATGTCTCAAAGGACTGCACAAATCATTACGACTACGACATCCTCGGAAGAACCCACAAAAGGGCAAGGAAAACTCACACCCAGTGGGCAGGGAGAATTCACATCCAGTGGGACGCCAGTGACAATGCTGACTATGAGAAACCTTGGAGAGGACCTCAGATGTGGGCAACCCCCCCCCCCCCTCTAGGGGACCGAAAGCAATGGATGTCGAGCGGGTCTAACATGATACTGTGAAAGTTCAATCCATAGTGGCTCCAACACAGCCGCGAGAGTTCATTTCAAAGCGGATCCAAGACAGCAGCGAGAGTCCCGTCCACAGGAAACCATCCCAAGCGGAGGCGGATCAGCAGCGTAGAGATGTCCCCAACCGATACACAGGCGAGCGGTCCATCCTGGGTCCTGACGAGCGGTCCATCCTGGGTTCCGACTCTGGACAGCCAGTACTTCATCCATGGTCATCGGACCGGACCCCCTCCACAAGGGACATAGGAGAAAAAGAAAAGAAGCGGCAGATCAACTGGTCTAAAAAGGAGGTCTATTTAAAGGCTAGAGTATACAGATGAGTTTTAAGGTGAGACTTAAATGCTTCTACTGAGGTAGCATCTCAAACTGTTACCGGGAGGGCATTCCAGAGTACTGGAGCCCGAACGGAAAACGCTCTATAGCCCGCAGACTTTTTTTGGGCTCTAGGAATCACTAATAAGCCGGAGTCCTTTGAACACAGATTTCTTGCCGGGACATATGGTACAATACAATCGGCAAGATAGGATGGAGCTAGACCGTGTAGTATTTTATACGTAAGTAGTAAAACCTTAAAGTCACATCTTAAGTGCACAGGAAGCCAGTGCAGGTGAGCCAGTACAGGTGTAATGTGATCAAACTTTCTTGTTCTTGTCAAAAGTCTAGCAGCCGCATTTTGTACCAACTGTAATCTTTTAATGCTAGACATGGGGAGACCCGAAAATAATACGTTACAGTAATCGAGGCGAGACGTAACAAACGCATGGATAATGATCTCAGCGTCTTTAGTGGACAGAATGGAGCGAATTTTATCGATATTGCGGAGATGAAAGAAGGCCGTTTTAGTAACGCTTTTAATGTGCGCCTCAAAGGAGAGAGTTGGGTCAAAGATGATACCCAGATTCTTTACCGTGTCGCCTTGTTTAATTGTTTGGTTGTCAAATGTTAGAGTTGTATTATTAAATAGAGTTCGGTGTCTAGCAGGACCGATAATCAGCATTTCCGTTTTTTTGGTGTTGAGTTGCAAAAAGTTATCGGACATCCATTGTTTAATTTCATTAAGACACGCCTCCAGCTGACTACAATCCGGCGTGTTGGTCAGCTTTAGGGGCATGTAGAGTTGGGTGTCATCAGCATAACAGTGAAAGCTAACACCGTATTTGCGTATGATGTCATCATTGTATTCCGTTTATATTTACATCTAACACAATTTCCCAACTCATATGGAAACGGGGTTTGTGTTAGTGGCTGGTTTTTTTTTGTTTTGTTTTTTTACTTTTGGTTGCACGATGTGAATATAGAGTCATGTTTGCCTGCAGCTTGACCCTTTGTCATTTTGAAGTGAACATCAATGGAACTCAATGGATTTGTTAATGTGTGTAGAATAGTGCAAGTTTTCTAGGATGTTTTTTTTTATAGATAGACACTACGTTTGTTAAGCAGAGGTGGCCTTGTCGAACAAGTCATACCCATTGTAGACAGAACAGTTTCTACTATATGTTCTACCTTGCCTAATGAGGCTCTACGTTGGCCTGCTTGGCTAATGATGGACAGGAATGACATTTTTTTTTAGTTTTTTTTTTTTAGACTGCCTCTGCTCTGAAAAAGACACATTCTTCCGCTTGCTGACGGGTGTGTCCACAAAAAGCCGAGGGTATTCAGCTGTTAAGAGCACTAAAATGTCAAACCTGTTGACCTTAGCTAATCACGGTGAAGCGTTTGACCAATTATGCAGTATGCTGACAGAGCATATGTTTTCCCCTATCACAGAACTATGATATCTATAGGGCTGTACTACACAATATGTATTACCCAGGCTACAGTTTATAATGGTCCGGATTCTTTCATTAGCCCGGAGCTATTTGTCAAAGTAAGTTGTTGGCGAACCCCAAGATGCAGAGATGGAGGCAGGCATGGAGTGAGAACACATGATTTAATAAAAATACTAAAACAGGAACAAACAAAAGGGATAGCAAACTAAGAGAGCTAGCATGGGAGCTAGAAAACAAAAAGGAGACTTAGCATGGAAGCTAGCAAAAACAAAAAAAAGGGGCCTAGCGTGGAAGCTAGCGGGTAGCGAGCAGGAAAACAGAAGTCCATCCATCCATCCATCATCTTCCGCTCATCCGAGGTCGGGTCGTGGGGGCAACAGCCTAAGCAGGGAAACCCAGACTTCCCTCTCCCCAGCCACTTCGTCTAGCTCTTCCCGGGGGATCCCGAGGCGTTCCCAGGCCAGCCGGGAGACATAGTCTTCCCAACGTGTCCTGGGTCTTCCCCGTGGCCTCCTACCGGTTGGACGTGCCCTAAACACCTTCCTAGGGAGGCGTTCGGGTGGCATCCTGACTAGATGCCCGAACCACCTCATCTGGCTCCTCTCCATGTGAAGGAGCAGCGGCTTTACTTTGAGTTCCTCCCGGATGCCAGAGCTTCTCACCCTATCTCTAAGGGAGAGCAGGAAACTCATTTGGGCCGCTTGTACCCGTGATCTTATCCTTTCGGTCATGACCCAAAGCTCATGACCATAGGTGAGGATCGGAACGTAGATCGACCGGTAAATTGAGAGCTTTACCTTCCGGCTCAGCTCCTTCTTCACCACAACGGATCGGTACAACGTCCGCATTACTGAAGACGCCGCACCGATCCGCCTGTCGATCTCATGATCCACTTTTCCCTCACTCGTGAACAAGACTCCTAGGTACTTGAACTCCTCCACTTGGGGCAGGGTCTCCTCCCCAACCCGGAGATGGCATTCCACCCTTTTCCGGGTGAGAACCATGGACTCGGACTTGGAGGTGCTGATTCTCATTCCGGTCGCTTCACACTGGGCTGCGAACCGATCCAGCGAGACCTGAAGATCCCGGTCAGATGAAGCCATCAGGACCACATCATCTGCAAAAAGCAGAGACCTAATCCTGCGGCTACCAAACCGGAACCCCTTAACGCCTTGACTGCGCCTAGAATTTCTGTCCATAAAAGTTACACAGAAGTCGTACTTGTAAAATGAAAGAACAAACTGGAAGCGGGGAACAAAAAACAATAAGCTACAAACATTAAACGAATATAGACGCGACAAGGTACGACCCGACAGGAGCGACAAGAAGTGACATCGACAAATCAATAATCCAGCACTGACTGGAAGACAAAGCAGGTACAAATAGGACTGGGCTGATTGACACCAGGTGTGGCCAGGTGCGAATCAGCCACAGGTGAAGGGAAACAAAGCACTTAGGGAGACAAACAGGAAGCTGAACCAAAATAAGAGTGCTGACAGGAACTAAGGAAAGGAAATACTAAACACACAGAGGAAAAACTAAAACACAAACAAACTGTCAGTGGCAAGCCTGACACCATTATGCCCAACAAGGCTACTTCTCAGTGCTATTCCCCTTGGTTTTTAATCTAATACAGTCAGTGGTTGTGCTTACCGACCTTGAAACTATTTTATATGGTCCACGGTGTAATGATAAGTGTGACCAGTAGATGGCAGTCACACATAAGAGATATGTGTAAACTGCAAGGTGACGCTAGTAAAGAACACCAAAACTTTAAATGTGTCACGCCTGTAAATCAGTTTTATGTTTGATCATGTTTATGTTTTGTTTTTGGACTCTTGTTTCCCGTTTTGCACTTCCTGGTTTTGTTTGTTTCCATAGTTACGCATTAGGTTCCACCTGATCTCCAAGTCACGCCCCCTGTCCTCAGTCCCACACCTGTTTCTCATTATCACAGTCACTATTTAATTCATTTGTTTTCTGTTCCTCGGCCTGGGAACTTTTGCTAATGCATGCTGCTTACTTGCTGTACCACTTGCTACATGCTACCTTCATGCCCTCGATCACCTGCCACGCACCTTGCTTTCTTGCCCCTTTGTTTGGTCCCAGTAAGTGTGTTGTTTTTTTGTTGATCATAGCAATGCCATCGTGCTGTTTTAGTTTATAGTTCATTGTTATTCATGCCATCGAGCAAGTGTTTTTGTTTCAAGTTTGTATTTTGAAGACTAGTATTCAAACCTCCTTGTGAGCGCCCTTTGTTTGCTTTTTTTTATTATAGTATATAAATGAATTAATCATGTACCTTAATTCACGCCTGGCTCGTTCCAAATTCCCTCTGCATCGAAGAAGCAAAATCAATCCAAGTCAAAGTCCTGACAAAATGTTCCATTGCACACTACAAAGTAATGCGAGTACCGTATCAGATCAATATTGCTACCAGCCAATACGCCAGGCTACAATATCAGTATCAGATAGGAAGTGAAAAAATAGTATCAAGATAACTCAAGTTCGAATGATCTAAAGATAATACAGTCCGGGGTCTCCGCTGTGGTATTTTACGCTTCATAATGCGCCACACATTTTCGTTGGGAGACAAGTCTGGACTGCCGGCGGGCCAGGAAAATACCCGCACTCTTTTTTTACGAAGCCACGCTGTTGTAACACGTGCTGAATGTGGCTTGGCATTTTCTTGCTGAAATAAGCAGGGGCGTCCATGAAAAAGACGGCGCTTAGATGGCAGCATATGTTCTTCAAAGACCTGTATGTACCTTTCAGCATTAATGGTGCCTTCACAGATGTGTAAGTTACCCATGCCTTGGGCACTAATGCACCCCCATACCATCACAGATGCTGGCTTTTCAACTTTGCGTCGATAACAGTCTGGGTTGTTCGCTTCCCCTTTGGTCCGGATGACACAATGTTGAATACATCAAATTTGAAATGTGGACTCGTCAGACCACAGAACACTTTTCCACTTTGCATCAGTCCATCCCAGATGATATCGGGCCCCGAGAAGCCGGCGGCGTTTCTGGATGTTGTTGATAAATGGTTTTCGCTTTGCCTAGTAGAGCTTTAACTCGCACTTACAGATGTAGCGACAAACTGTATTTAGCGACAGTGGTTTTCTGAAGTGTTCCTGAGCCCATGTGGTGATATCCTTTAGAGATTGATGTCGGTTTTTGCAACAACAAAAAAAGTTTTATCAGTTTGAACATCAAATATGTTGTCTTTGTAGCATATTCAACTGAATATGGGTTGAAAATGATTTGCAAATCATTGTATTCTGTTTATATTTACATCTAACACAGTTTCCCAACTCATATGGAAACAGGGTTTGTAGAAATTCAAATTGAGTGGTATTCTAGTTTCTTTTTGGAGTATTTTGTTTGTGGGATGTTAGTTTTTTTTATTTTCAATACTTGAAAATCACTGCGTATCATCACTGATGGCTTGAAATGTATGATACGTCCACAAAGTGATGATTAACAAAAATCACCGGGTATTCTTTTCACGCCGGATAGCAGGGATTCAGGTTGCCTACCAGCAGCTGTTTTAGTTGAGTAAATCAGAGCAATCAGCATGCGAGTCTCTTTCCAGGCTCATATGCATGACTGGTAAACATGTCTTCTCTTTGTTTTTAATGCGGGTGTCCTGGTGTGCCTCAAAGACAAATTAGCCTGCAGATGACTGACGACACATCAAGTCTGTGCTGCCGTGTTACCCAAAAAAAAATAAAAAAAATTAAAAAATCCAAACCCCGCCAGTGCCTTTGCAAAGATGTTTGGATTGATGGCGGCTATAGAGCTTTTTCATTTCGGGCTCCAGTACTCTGGAATGCCCTCCCGGTAACAGTTCGAGATGCCACCTCAGTAGAAGCATTTAAGTCTCACCTTAAAACTCATTTATACTCTAGCCTTTAAATAGACTCCCTTTTTAGACCAGTTGATCTGCCGTTTCTTTTCTTTTTCTTCTATGTCCCACTCTCCCTTGTGGAGGGGGTCCGGTCCGATCCGGTGGCCATGTACTGCTCGCCTGTGTATCGGCTGGGGACATCTCTGCGCTGCTGATCCGCCTCCGCTTGGGATGGTTTCCTGCTGGCTCCGCTGTGAACGGGACTCTCGCTGCTGTGTTGGATCCGCTTTGGACTGGACTCTCGCAACTGTGTTGGATCCAATATGGATTGATCTTTCACAGTATCATGTTAGACCCGCTCGACATCCATTGCTTTCCTCCTCTCCAAGGTTCTCATAGTCATCATTGTCACCGACGTCCCACTGGGTGTGAGTTTTCCTTGCCCTTATGTGGGCCTACCGAGGATGTCGTAGTGGTTTGTGCAGCCCTTTGAGACACTAGTGATTTAGGGCTATATAAGTAAACATTGATTGATTGATTGATTGAATCAATCTTGCTCAAATTTTTACAGACATATGTTTGTCTGTCTATCTGTGTTGGCCTTGCGATGAGGTGGCGACTTGTCCAGGGTGTACCCCGCCTTCCGCCCGATTGTAGCTGAGATAGGCGCCAGCGCCCTCCGCCACCCCAAAAGGGAATAAGCAGTAGAAAATGGATGGATGTTTGTCAGTCTCCTGAAGGCGTGTTCCAATTTTTACAAGTTTTACCAGAATGACCAACATTGAAATACAGTAACGTAGTAGGTCTAAGTATGTGTCAAAAACAAAGCAGATGTTTGGCCGCTATAATATTACACGCACTTTGAACAGTAACAATGTTAGACTTGGACTTTCTTTTATTGTCATTCAAATTTAAACTTGGGCTTCACGGTGGCAGAGGGGTTAGTGCGTCTGCCTCACAATACAAAGTTCCTGCAGTCCTGGGTTCAAATCCAGGCTCGGGATCTTTCTGTGTGGAGTTTGCATGTTCTCCCCGTGAATGCGTGGGTTCCCTCCGGGTACTCCGGCTTCCTCCCACTTCCAAAGACATGCACCTGGGGATAGGTTGATTGGCAACACTAAATTGGCCCTAGTGTGTGAATGTTGTCTGTCTATCTGTGTTGGCCCTGCGATGAGGTGGCGACTTGTCCAGGGTATACCCCGCCTTCCGTCCGATTGTAGCTGAGATAGGCGCCAGCGCCCCCCGCCACCTCTACAAGGGAATAAGCGGTAGAAAATGGAAGGAAATTTAAACTTTACATTACAGATTAGAATGAAATTTCGTTGAATTAGCTCATAGTAGTGCAGGATAAAAGAGCAATAAGGTGCAGATTTGAAAAAACTGTACAGATAAACATATTGCAGTTTTGCATATGCATCCACGTTTATGGATGTATGTTATATTAAAGTTTAAAAAAAAAAAAGGTTAAAGTACCAATGGTTGTCACACACATACTATCCATCCATCCATCCATCATCTTTCGCTTATCCGAGGTCGGGTCGCGGGGGCAACAGCCTAAGCAGAGAAGCCCAGACTTCCCTCTCCCCAGCCACTTCGTCTAGCTCTTCCCGGGGGATCCCGAGGCGTTCCCAGGCCAGCCGGGAGACATAGTCTTCCCAACGTGTCCTGGGTCTTCCCCGTGGCCTCCTACTAGATGTGGCGAAATTCCATCCATCCATCCATCCATCATCTTCCGCTTATCCGAGGTCGGGTCGCGGGGGCAGCAGCCTAAGCAGGGAAGCCCAGACTTCCCTCTCCCCAGCCACTTCGTCTAGCTTTTCCTGGGGATCCCGAGGCGTTCCCAGGCCAGCCGGGAGACATAGTCTTCCCAACGTGTCCTGGGTCTTCCCCGTGGCCTCCTACCGGTTGGACGTGCCCTAAACACATCCCTAGGGAGGCGTTCGGGTGTCGAAATTATTCTCTGCATTTGACCCATCACCCTTGATCACCCCCTGGGAGGTGAGGGGAGCAGTGGGCAGCAGAGGGGGCAGCGCCCGAGAATCATTTATCACTTTTTGCGGCTCCAGGCATATATTTTTTTGTATTTTTGGTCCGATATTCAACATTTTGGGTTACCGACCCCTGCCTTAATTTTACAAGAACACAACTCACACTGTAGAAATGTCTTTGTAAAACAACCCCATTAAAAGTCCCGACTTGAATAAAAACTGCGTTGTGTTGCAATAAATAGTGAAGTGAAGTGAATTATATTTATATAGCGCTTTTTCTCAAGTGACTCAAAGCGCTTTACATAGTGACACCCAATATCTAAGCTACATTTAAACCATTGGTGGTGGCACTGGGAGCAGGTGGGTAAAGTGTCTTGCCCAAGGACACAGCGGCAGTAACTAGGATGGCACAAGCGGGAATCGAACCTGCAACCCTCAAGTTGCTGGCACGGCCGCTCTATCAATCAATCAATCAATGTTTACTTATATAGCCCTAAATCACTAGTGTCTCAAAGGGCTGCACAAACCACCACGACATCCTCGGTAGGCCCACATAAGGGCAAGGAAAACTCACACCCAGTGGGACGTCGGTGACAATGATGACTATGAGAACCTTGGAGAGGAGGAAAGCAATGGATGTCGAGCGGGTCTAACATGATACTGTGAAAGTTCAATCCATAATGGATCCAACACAGTCGCGAAAGTCCAGTCCAAAGCGGATCCAACACAGCAGCGAGAGTCCCGTTCACAGCGGAGCCAGCAGGAAACCATCCCAAGCGGAGGCGGATCAGCAGCGCAGAGATGTCCCCAGCCGATACACAGGCAAGTAGTACATGGCCACCGGATCGGACCGGACCCCCTCCACAGGGGAGAGTGGGACATAGAAGAAAAAGAAAAGAAACGGCAGATCAACTGGTCTAAAAAGGGAGTCTATTTAAAGGCTAGAGTATACAAATGAGTTTTAAGGTGAGACTTAAATGCTTCTACTGAACTTCTACCAACTGAGAATGTGCTTTTGAGTATCAGTCCAATACTGTGAACTTAAAAACGGAACCGATGATGTCTCCCATTGATGCATCACAAATAGAAGCAAAAATGAAAGGTTGCCTGACTATGATGACAGTGATTACTTACCAGCTGCATCCACGCACTATTTCATTTGTTGCCTAGCATCATGTAAATGTGTTTTCCCGCTTTCCTGCCTTAACTCGATTTCCCTCAGTAACCTGGTTTCATGTGCATATGTGGCGGATAATATTAGACAATTCTACTGCAGTTCTGCTCGCGGGGAAGGTGACACGAGGCACAGGTGGATGAATACTTGTCTAAAATATTTAAAGGCCTACTGAAATGAGATTTTCTTATTCAAACGGGGATAGCAGGTCCATTCTATGTGTCATACTCGATCATTTTCGCGATATTGCCGTATTTTTGCTGAAAGGATTTAGTAGAGAACATCCACGATAAAGTTCGCAACTTTTGGCGCTGACAAAAAAGCCTTGCCTTTAACGGAAGTCGCAGACGATGACATCACATGTTTGATGGCTCCTCACATATTCACATTGTTTTTAATGGGAGCCTCATACAAAAAGTGCTATTCGGACCGAGAAAACGACAATTTCCCCATTAATTTGAGCGAGGATGAAAGATTCGTGTTTGAAGATATTGATAGCGACGGACTAGAAAAAAAAAAGTAAAAAAAAAAGGCGATTGCATTGGGACGGATTCCGATGTTTTTACAGACATTTACGAAGATAACTCTGGGAAATCCTTTATCTTTTTATTTTGTTGCTAGTGTTTTAGAGAGTTAAATAGTACCTGATAGTCGGAAGGGTGTGTCCACGGGTGTGTTGACGCGCAGTGTCTCAGGGGAGTCGACGGCAGCTATGGACGGCACAAGCTCAGCTTTTCTCCGGTATTGCCGTATTTTTGCTGAAAGGATTTAGTAGAGAACATCCACGATAAAGTTCGCAACTTTTGGTCGCTAATAAAAAAAGCCTTGCCTGTATCGGAAGTAGCAGACGATGTGTGCGTGTGACGTCACGGGTTGTGGAGCTCCTCACATCCTCACATTGTTTACAATCATGGCCACCAGCAGCGAGAGCGATTCGGACCGAGAAAGCGACGATTTCCCCATTAATTTGAGCGAGGATGGAAGATTCGTGGATGAGGAAAGTGAGAGTGAAGGACTAAAAAAAAAAAACTAGACGGCAGAAACATTCAAATGTTATTAGACACATTTACTAGGATATTTCTGGAAAATCCCTTATCTGCTTATTGTGTTAGTAGTGTTTTAGTGAGATTATATGGTCGTACCTGTACAACCTGAAAGTCGGAAGGGTGTGGTGACCGCCAGTGTCTTCCAGGGGAGCCACGTTTCTCGACAAGGCGAAGGCTGAGATTTTTTTTTTTCCCTTCTCCACGGTGGAATTATCCGACGGTCGGGGGCGGCCGGTAGGAGGAGGCTAGGGAGTCCGCAGCTGCCTCTTTGACAGGTGCAGGAGGAACGACGCAAGCTCTCCGCTCATGTCCACGGCAAGAGCCGACTTATTACCACAATTTTCTAACCAAAACCTGCCGGTTGACATGTAGTAGGGAACCATGTTCGCTTGACCGCTCTGTTCCATCTTTCGGGAATGTAAACAAGGAAACACCGGCTGTGTTTGTGTTGCTAAAGGCGGCCGCAATACACCGCTTCCCACCTACGTCTTTCTTCTTTGACGTATCCATTATTAATAAAAAAAAATTGCAAAAATTCAGCAACACAGATGTCCATTATACTGTGTAATTATGCGATGATAAGAGACGATTTATAGCTGTGACCAAAATGTCTTCTACAATGCGTGACGTCATACCGCGACGTTTTAGCATGATACTTCCGCGCGGAATTTAAAATTGCAATTTAGTAAACTAAAAAGGCCGTATTGGCATGTGTTGCAATGTTAATATTTCATCATTGATGTATAACTATCAGACTGTGTGGTGGGTAGTAGTGGGTTTTAGTAGGACTTTAATATAGTGCAATTATTTCATGACTTTTTGACTGCACATTTCAAAAAGTTTTACTTAAAATTCAGTCAAAGAGGAGTTCTGAAAAAAAATAAAAATTCGAAGGAGTGGCCGAGTTTTGAGGTCCGTAGAATGGACCGTGTGTTGTGCTGAGTCAGGGTGGGGTCACTCAGTACGTGTTCCTGGCTGACTCCAGGATTACATTTTGGCTTGGAATAAACAAATTACTTCATTCAACACATTTTTTTTATTTATTTTGCATTCAGTAATCTGATTAGTGTAAGTCAGGGGTGTCCAAACTTTTTCCACTGAGGGCCGCACACTGAAAAATCAGAGCAAATTTTTATTTTAAAAACCAATACAATATATGTATAAAAAATACACATTTAGCCCTTCACTCAGTTATGATCCCCGGGGACCCCAAAGGGTTTTGGTCCAAAAAAAAAAAAAAAATCTGTCATTATTTATTATTATTATTTTCATTATTATTCAAGTTTTAAATCTCTAGATCAGAGGTCGGCAACCTGCGGCTCTGGAGCCGCATGCGGCCCTTTAGCGCCGCCCTAGTGGCTCTCTGGTGCTTTTTCAAAAATGTTTGAAAAATGGAAAAAGATGAGGAGATAAAAGCAATTCTTTTGTTTTAATATGGTTTCTGTGTAGGAGGACAAACATGACACAAAACCTCCCAAATTGTTATAAAGCATCCATCCATCCATTTTCTACCGCTTATTCCCTTTCGGGGTCGCGGGGGGCGCTGGCGCCTATCTCAGCTACAATCGGGCGGAAGGCGGGGTACACCCTGGACAAGTCGCCACCTCATCGCAGGGCTGTTATAAAGCACACTGTTTGTATTAAACATGCTTCACTGAGTCAAGTATTTGGCGAGCGCCGTTTGTCCTACTAATTTTGCTGGTCCTTGAACTCACCGTAGTTTTTTTAATTTTTAATTTTTTATTTTTTTAAATCAGTGGTGTGAAGTGAATTATATTTATATAGCGCTTTTCTCTAGTGACTCAAAGCGCTTTACATAGTGAAACCCAATATCTAAGTTACATTCAAACCAGTGTGGGTGGCACTGGGAGCAGGTGGGTAAAGTGTCTTGCCCAAGGACACAACGGCAGTGACTAGGATGGCGGAAGCGGGGATCGAACCTGCAACCCTCAAGTTGCTGGCACGGCCGCTCTACCAACCGAGCTATGCCGCCCAGTTTGTTTACTTTCGAGGACGTGTTTTATGCCACTTCTTTTTCCGTCTCATTTTGTCCACCAAACTTTTAATGCTGTGCATGAATGCACAAAGGTGAGTTTTGTTGACGTTATTGACTTGTGTGGTGTGCTAATCAGACATATTTGGTCACTGCAAGCTAATCGATGCTAACATGCTAAATATTGCATCATGGTGCCTCATTTGTAGCTATATTGGAGCTCATTTGGTTTTCTTTAAGTCCTCTTGATTAAATTTATATCTCATGACACTCTCTGTATGTAATATGGCTTTTATTTTTTTTGCGGCTCCAGACATATTTGTTTTCGTATTTTTGGTCCAATATGGCTCTTTCAACATTTTAGGTTGCCGACCCCTGCTCGAGATCAACATTAGGAAAAAAAAATGGAAAAAACACAAAATATGCAATATTTTCACCCAATAACATTTTTTTAGGTGGAATATTTGAGATTATATAATAATTGGAGCCTTAATTTTGGATTTTGATTCATTATTATTTTTTGAGCAATGACACTTAAAAACAAATCACACTAAAATAATTGGGGATCCAAAAGTGTTAAAAAATAAATTATATATATATTTTTTTTACCGTTTACTTTTAGCACAATAATCTCAAAATCCACTTCAGATCCATCCGTCAATTATTAGTTTTATTGTTGTTTATGTTTTTTGTTTGTTTTAGGCCCTTCTTTAAAAAAAAACAGCTGTTTTTTTTTATAAAATATGCAACATTTCCCCCAAAAAATATCTCAAAGTGTAATATTTAACGTAATCGGAGCCTTGAATAGGTCAATAATTCAAAATGACATTGATTTTGATTCATTATTATTTTTTGTGCAATGACACTTAAAAACAAATCACACCAAAATATTTGGGGATCCAAAAGTGTTAAAAAATAAATTATTATTTTTTTTTTTTCCGTTTACTTTTAGCACAATAATCTCAAAATCCACTTCAGATCTATCCGTCAATTATTAGTTTTATTGTTGTTTATGTTTTTTGTTTTTTTTAGGCCCTTCTTTAAAAAAAACAAAAAAAACCTTCAGTTTTTTTTATAAAATATGCAACATTTCCCCCAAAAAATATCTCAAAGTGGAATATTTAATGTGACGTAATCGGAGCCTTGAATAGGTCAATAATTCAAAATGACATTGATTTTGATTCATTATTATTTTTTGTGCAATGACACTTAAAAACAAATCACACCAAAATATTTGGGGATCCAAAAGTGTTAAAAAATAAATTATTATTATTATTTTTTTCCGTTTACTTTTAGCACAATAATCTCAAAATCCACTTCAGATCTATCCGTCAATTATTAGTTTTATTGTTGTTTATGTTTTTTGTTTGTTTTAGGCCCTTCTTTAAAAAAAACTTCAGTTTTTTTATAAAATATGCAACATTTCCCCCCCAAAAATATCTCAAAGTGGAATATTTAATGTGACGTAATCGGAGCCTTGAATAGGTCAATAATTCAAAATGACATTGATTTTGATTCATTATTATTTTTTGTGCAATGACACTTAAAAACAAATCACACCAAAATATTTGGGGATCCAAAAGTGTTAAAAAATAAATTATTATTATTTTTTTTCCGTTTACTTTTAGCACAATAATCTCAAGATCAACTTCAGATCTATCCGTCAATTATTAGTTTTATTGTTGTTTATGTTTTTTGTTTGTTTTAGGCCCTTCTTTAAAAAAACAAAAAAAAACTTCATTTTTTTTATAAAATATGCAACATTTCCCCCCAAAAATATCTCAAAGTGGAATATTTAACCTAATCGGAGCCTTGAATAGGTCAATAATTCAAAATGACATTGATTTTGATTCATTATTATTTTTTGAGCAATGACACTTAAAAACAAATCACACTAAAATAATTGGGGATCCAAAAGTGTTAAAAAATAAATTATATATATTTTTTTTTTACCGTTTACTTTTAGCACAATAATCTCAAGATCAACTTCAGATCTATCTGTCAATTATTAGTTTTATTGTTGTTTATGTTTTTTGTTTTTTTTAGGCCCTTCTTTAAAAAAAAACAAAAAAAAACAGCTCAGTTTTTTTTAATAAAATATGCAACATTTCCCTCCAAAAATATCTCAAAGTGGAATATTTAATGTGACGTAATCGGAGCCTTGAATACGTCAATAATTCAAAATGACATTGATTTTGATTCATTATTATTTTTTGTGCAATGACACTTAAAAACAAATCACACTAAAATATTTGGGGATCCAAAAGTGTTAAAAAATATATATATATTTTTTTCCCGTTTACTTTTAGCACAATAATCTCAAAATCCACTTCAGATGTATCCGTCAATTATTAGTTTTATTGTTGTTTATGTTTTTTGTTTGTTTTAGGCCCTTCTTTGAAAAAAAAAAAAAAAAAAACTTCAGTTTTTTTATAAAATATGCAACATTTCCCCCAAAAAATATCTCAAAGTGGAATATTTAACGTAATCGGAGCCTTGAATAGGTCAATAATTCAAAATGACATTGATTTTGATTCATTATTATTTTTTGTGCAATGACACTTAAAAACAAATCACACTAAAATATTTGGGGATCCAAAAGTGTTAAAAAATATATATATATTTTTTTTTCCCGTTTACTTTTAGCACAATAATCTCAAAATCCACTTCAGATGTATCCGTCAATTATTAGTTTTATTGTTGTTTATGTTTTTTGTTTGTTTTAGGCCCTTCTTTAAAAAAAAAAAAAAAAAAAAAAAACTTCAGTTTTTTTATAAAATATGCAACATTTCCCCCCAAAAATATCTCAAAGTGGAATATTTAATGTGACGTAATCGGAGCCTTGAATAGGTCAATAATTCAAAATGACATTGATTTTGATTCATTATTATTTTTTTAAAGAAAGAAACAGCCTGCATGGCAGCTTTGTGTTATAAGAGTAAGCATTGCAACAATTTCTTGTTACATTTCACCTGTTTGCGCTTTTATACCACTTTTTATGTTTTTAATTTTTTTCAAATGTATTCTTAAAATGTGCCCTAGGGCCGTTAAAAAATGTCCCCTGGGCCGAACTTTGGACGCCCCTGATGTAAGTGTATGTATTGTGGTGTTGTCCCCATACCAGTACCAAAATGTATTTCGATACTTTTCGGTACAGCTCGGTTGGTAGAGTGGCCGTGCCAGCAACTTGAGGGTTGCAGGTTCGATTCCCGCTTCCGCCATCCTAGTCACTGCCGTTGTGTCCTCGGGCAAGACACTTTACCCACCTGCTCCCAGTGCCACCCACACTGCTTTAAATGTAACTTAGATATTGGGTTTCACTATGTAAAGCGCTTTGAGTCACTAGAGAAAAGCGCTATATAAATATAATTCACACTTTTCTATATATTTTCTAAATAAAGGGGACATCAAAAACATGTAATTATTGGCCTTATTTTAGCAAAAAAATATTTCGATGTATTAAAAATATGTTTGTTTTTGCAATTTTGTCCTTAAATAAAAAAGTAAACATTAGGGGTGTAACGGTACACAAAAATTTCGGTTCGGTTCATTTTTGGTACGGTAAGAAAACAACAAAATATACATATTTTAGTTATTTATTTACCAAATTTGCAAAAAATTCCACCAAAAATATTTTCCCTAGTGGAATATTTGATGTGAAGTAATGGGAACCTTGAAGAGGTCAATAATTCATAATAACATTGATTTTGATTCAATATTATGTTTTGAGCAATGACAGTTTTAAAGAAAAAAAAAACAGCTTTGTTTTATTAGTCAACATTGCAACTTTTTCTAAATTACATTTAACTTTTAAGCTTTTTTATTTCACTTTTGTTATGTTTTTGTTTATTTTGATAGTATTTTTAGAATGTGCCGTGGGCCTTTAAAACATTAGCTGTGGGCCGCAAATGACTTCCGGGGCACACTTTTGGCACCTCTGCTATAGATAATAAAAAATATAATCTGATAAATCTATGGGTAAAAAGCAGACCCTTGCGACTCATGCGCGTTTATCATAACTCTCTCGCTCTCTCTGTCTCTGCCCCTCCCTCACGAATGCTGCTGCAATTTGTTTTGTTTTTAACCCCTTTTTAACCTCGAACGTACATTGAAAATACACGCAACTCTAACTTAAAATGCCGGACATTTGAGGCATTTAAAAAACTCCACCCGGACAGCCCCACAAAAGAGGACATATCCGGTGAAAAGAGGAGGTATGGTCAGTTTATCGTAGCCCGGTCGCTGCTAGCAATACCGAAACGGTTCAATACGAATACACGTACCGTTACACCCCTAGAAAACATACTAGACAACTTGTCTTTTAGTAGTAAGTAAGGCTCCTAATTAGCCTGTTGTCATATGAAGTAACATGTTGTGTCATTTTCCATTCTGTTTTTGTCTGTTAATGTTGTCTTCATACCAATATTTTGGTATCGGGAAATATTTCGGTACTTTTCTAAATAAAGGGGGCCACAAAAAATGTAATTCTTTTCCACTCTTTGTTCCGGAGGACACAACGCTCTCAGTTTCTCCCCAAAAATTTGAAAAGTGGACTCGTCAGACCACAGAACAGTTTTCAACTTTGCATCAGTCCGTCTAAGATGAGCTCAGGTCGAGCAAAGCCAGCGACGTATCTGGGTGTTGTTGATACATGGCTTTGGCTTTGCATTGTAAAGTTTTAACTTGCACTTACAGATGTGGCGGCGAGCTGTAGTTGCTGACAGTTGTTTTATGAAGTGTTCCCGAGCCCATGTGGTGATACCCTTTACACACTGATGTCGCTTTTTTGATGCAGTACTGCCTGAGCGATCCAAGGTCCGTAATATCGCTTATGTGCAGTGATTTCTCCAGATTCTCTTAATCTTTTTGATGATATTACCGACCGTAGATAGTGAAATCCCTACATTCCTTGTAATGGCTCGTTGAGAAATGTTGTTCTTAAACCGTTGGACAATTTGCTCACGCATGTGTTCACAAAGTGGTGACCCTCGCCCCGTCGTTGTTTGTGAATGACTGAGATTTTCATGTAAGCTGCTTTTATATCCAATCATGGCACCCACCAAGTGGAATTCTTTCCCATTCTTGATTTACAGCTTAAGTTGTTCAACAGTCCGGGGTCTCCGTTGCGGTATTTTAGGCTTCATAATGCACCACACATTTTCAATGGGAGACAGGTCTGGACTACAGGCAGGCCAGTCTAGTACCCACAATCTTTTACTATGCAGCCATGCTGTTGTAACACGTGGCTTGGCATTGTCTTGCTGAAATAAGCAGGGGCGTCCATGATAATGTTGCTTGGATGGCGACATATGTAGCTCCAAAACCTGTATGTACCTTTCAACATTAATGTTGCCTTCACAAATGTATACGTTACCCATGCCTTGGACACTAATACACCCCCATACCATCACAGATGCTGGCTTTTCAACTTTGCGCCTAGAACAATCCAGATGGTTCTTTTCCTCTTTGTTCCGGAGGACACGACGTCCACAGTTTCCCCCCAAAAATTGAGATGTGGACTCGTCAGACCACAGAACACTTTTCCATTTTGCATCAGTCCATCTTAGATGAACTCGGGCCCAGAGAAGCCGGCGGCGTTTCTGGGTGTTGTTGATAAATGGCTTTAGCTTTGCATAGTAGAGTTTTAACTTGCACTTACAGATATAGCGACAAACTGTAGTTACTGAACATGGTTTTCTGAAGTATTCCTGAGCCCATGTGGTGATATCCTTCACACACTGATGTCGCTTTTTGATGCAGTACCGTCTGAGGGATCGAAGGTCCCTAATATTATGGCTTATGTGCAGTGATTTCTCCAGATTTTCTTAATCTTGTGATGATATTATACACCATAGCTGGTGAAATCCCTTAATTCCTTGCATCGGCTCGTTGAGACATGTTGTTCTTAAACAATTTCGTCAGGCATTTGTTGACAAAGTGGTGACCCTTGCCCCGTCCTTGTTTGTGAATGACTCAGCATTTCATGGAAGCTGCTTTTATACCCAATCATGGCACCCACCAAGTGGAATTCTTTCCCATTCTTGCTTAAGTTGTTCAACAGTCCGGGGTTTCCGCTGTGGTATTTTAGGCTTCATAATGCACCACACATTTTCAATGGGAGACAGGTCTGGACTACAGGCAGGCCAGTCTAGTACCCACAATCTTTTACTATGCAGCCATGCTGTTGTAACACGTGGCTTGGCATTGTCTTGCTGAAATAAGCAGGGGCGTCCATGATAATGTTGCTTGGATGGCGACATATGTAGCTCCAAAACCTGCATGTACCTTTCAACATTAATGTTGCCTTCACAAATGTATACGTTACCCATGCCTTGGACACTAATACACCCCCATACCATCACAGATGCTGGCTTTTCAACTTTGCGCCTAGAACAATCCAGATGGTTCTTTTCCTCTTTGTTCCGGAGGACACGACGTCCACAGTTTCCCCCCAAAAATTGAGATGTGGACTCGTCAGACCACAGAACACTTTTCCATTTTGCATCAGTCCATCTTAGATGAACTCGGGCCCAGAGAAGCCGTCGGCGTTTCTGGGTGTTGTTGATAAATGGCTTTAGCTTTGCATAGTAGAGTTTTAACTTGCACTTACAGATATAGCGACAAACTGTAGTTACTGAACATGGTTTTCTGAAGTATTCCTGAGCCCATGTGGTGATATCCTTCACACACTGATGTCGCTTTTTGATGCAGTACCGTCTGAGGGATCGAAGGTCCCTAATATTATGGCTTATGTGCAGTGATTTCTCCAGATTTTCTTAATCTTGTGATGATATTATACACCATAGCTGGTGAAATCCCTTAATTCCTTGCATCGGCTCGTTGAGACATGTTGTTCTT
This sequence comes from Nerophis ophidion, assembly GCF_033978795.1. Classification (NCBI taxonomy): domain Eukaryota; kingdom Metazoa; phylum Chordata; class Actinopteri; order Syngnathiformes; family Syngnathidae; genus Nerophis; species Nerophis ophidion. Next base: position 4,281,925 of record NC_084629.1, read on the forward strand.
AAACAATTTCGTCAGGCATTTGTTGACAAAGTGGTGACCCTCGCCCCGTCCTTGTTTGTGAATGACTGAGCATTTCATAGCAGCTGCTTTTATACCCAATCATGGCACCCACCAAGTGGAATTCTTTCCCATTCTTGCTTAAGTTGTTCAACAGTCCGGGGTTTCCGCTGTGGTATTTTAGGCTTCATAATGCACCACACATTTTCAATGGGAGACAGGTCTGGACTACAGGCAGGCCAGTCTAGTACCCACAATCTTTTACTATGCAGCCATGCTGTTGTAACACGTGGCTTGGCATTGTCTTGCTGAAATAAGCAGGGGCGTCCATGATAATGTTGCTTGGATGGCGACATATGTAGTTCCAAAACCTGTATGTACCTTTCAGCATTAATGGTGCCTTCACATATGTGTAAGTTACCCATGCCTTGGGCACTAATGCACCCCCATACCATCACACATGCTGGCTTTTGAACTTTTCGCCTGGAACAATCCGGATGGTTCTTTTCCTGTTTGTTCCGAAAGGACACAACGTCCACAGTTTCCAAAAACAGTTTGAGATTTGGACTCGTCAGACCACAGAACACTTTTCCATTTTGCATCAGTCCATCTTAGATGAACTCGGGCCCAGAGAAGCCGGCGGCGTTTCTGGGTGTTGTTGATCAATGGCTTTAGCTTCGCATAGTAGAGTTTTAACTTGCACTTACAGATGTAGCGACGAACTGTAGTTACTGACCATGGTTTTCTGAAGTATTCCTGAGCCCATGTGGTGATATCCTTCACACACTGATGTCGCTTTTTGACGCAGTACCGTCTGAGGGATCAAAGGTCCCTAATGTTATGGATTACGTGCTGTGATTTCTCCAGATTCTCTCAATCTTGTGATGATATTACACACCGTAGCTGGTGAAATCCCTAAATTCCTTGCAGTGGCTCTTTGAGACATCCATCCATCCATCCATTTTCTACCGCTTATTCTACCGCCTATCTCAGCTACAATCGGGCGGAAGGCGGGGTACACCCTGGACAAGTCGCCACCTCATCGCAGGGCCAACACACATCGTTCTTAAACAATTTCGTCAGGCATTTGTCGACAAATTGGTGAACCGGCGGTTTAGCATGGTTGGTAGAGTGGCCGTGCCAGCAACTTGAGGGTCGTAGGTTCGATTCCCGCTTCCGCCATCCTAGTCACTGCCGTTGTGTCCTTGGGCAAGACACTTTACCCACCTTGCTCCCAGTGCCACCCAAACTGGTTTGAATGTAACTTAGATACTGGGTTTCACTATGTAGAGCGCTTTGAGTCACTAGAGAAAAAGCGCTATATAAATATAATTCACTTCACTTCACACCCTCGCTCCGTCCTTGTTTGTGAATGACTCTGCATTTCATGGAAGCTGCTTTTATACCCAATCACGGCACCCGCCTGTTCCCAATTAGCCTGTCCACCTGTGGGATGTTCCAAATAAGTGTTTGATGCGCATTCCTCAACTTTTTCAGTCTTTTTTGCCACTTGTGCCAGCTTTTTTTTGCAAAAAATAACAAAGTTTTCCAGTTGGAACGTTAAGTATCTTGTCTTTGCAGTCTATTTATTTGCAAATGATTATATTCCGTTTTTATTCGCTCCATTCTGTCCACTAAAGACGCTGAGATCATTATCCATGCGTTTGTTACGCCTCGCCTCGATTACTGTAACGTATTATTTTCGGGTCTCCCCATGTCTAGCATTAAAAGATTACAGTTGGTACAAAATGCGGCTGCTAGACTTTTGACAAGAACAACAAAGTTTGATCACATTACGCCTGTACTGTATATACCTTTATATACATATATACATACATATATACCTGTACTGGCTCACCTGCACTGGCTTCCTGTGCACTTAAGATGTGACTTTAAGGTTTTACTACTTACGTATAAAATACTACACGGTCTAGCTCCATCCTATCTTGCCGATTGTATTGTACCATATGTCCCGGCAAGAAATCTGCCTTCAAAGGACTCCGACTTATTAGTGATTCCCAAAGCCCAAAAAAAGTCTGCGGGCTGTAGAGCTTTTTCATTTCGGGCTCCAGTACTCTGGAATGCCCTCCCGGTAACAGTTCGAGATGCCACCTCAGTAGAAGCATTTAAGTCTCACCTTAAATCTCATTTGTATACTCTAGCCTTTAAATAGACTCCCTTGTTAGACCAGTTGATCTGCCGTTTCTTTTCTTTTTCTTCTATGTCCCACTCTCCTTTGTGGAGGGGGTCCGGTCCGATCCGGTGGCCATGTACTGCTCGCCTGTGTATCGGCTGGGGACATCTCTGCGCTGCTGATCCGCCTCCGCTTGGGATGGTTTCCTGCTGGCTCCGCTGTGAACGGGACTCTCGCTGCTGTGTTGGATCCGCTTTGGACTGGACTCTCGCGACTGGGTTGGATCCATTATGGATTGAACTTTCACAGTATCATGTTAGACCCGCTCGACATCCATTGCTTTCCTCCTCTCCAAGGTTCTCATAGTCATCATTGTCACCGACGTCCCACTGGGTGTGAGTTTTCCTTGCCCTTATGTGGGCCTACCGAGGATGTCGTGGTGGTTTGTGCAGCCCTTTGAGACACTAGTGATTTAGGGCTTTATAAGTAAACATTGATTGATTGATTGATTTACACAACGTGCCAACTTCACTAGTTGTGGTTTTTTTACGACCTCAGGGACCTTCATAGGTTGCAGTGTAATCAGACAAGTTTGTCTCTTTGTTTAGACCAAAATGAGGTCACCTTTTAACCCATTGGGAAGCGTATAGTCCCTTGGTATTTGCCTAATTATAGCCTTGAAAATCTTCACAGAGTCTTCCTTCACCGCCTCTCACCTACTTCTGGGTTTCTTAGCCTGACAACACTATGCTGCTTTTTGCACCAGGAAGGTGGATGCCTTTCTGTTTCGTGCCTCCGCGTTGGAAGAAAAACAGAAATGTTGACGAGCCAGTCCGTTGTGTGCTTATAAGAGCGTGCCGGCAGCTCTTTCGCTTTAAAACTTAACCTTCCAGTGCCATGTAGAGTCCGGATCGCATAAAATGGGGAACTTTAAAGGTAGGATATCACAACTTTGCTCTGCATGTATTTCATTTAAATCAGATTTGCGTTCTTTTTAGACCGTTCAGGAAGTGATTTTTAACACAACATAGGACAGGGGTGTCAAACTCAAATACAGAGTGGGCCAAAATTTAAAACTGAACAAATCCGCGGGCCAAGGGTTGAACAAATGAACCTTTTAATAGGGACCCAAACAAGTTTTGCATTGATTGTGTCAATAGTTCATTGTCGGGCATAATCACATCTCGGTTAGGCTTTGTTAATTATAGACTGTATGATTTATGACTTGCTTATTTGTGCAAAATGGACTAAACTCGCCACAAAATTAATAACGACAATATTTATTCGTCCAAATTGACTTTAAAGTAGGGCTGGGCGATTTTCAGGCCGTGTCACGATACATGATATATATCTCCATATTTTGCCTTAGCCTTGAATGAACACTTGATGCATATAATCACAGCAATATGATGATTCTATGTGTCTACATTAAAATATTCTTGTTCATACTGCATTAATATATGCTTATTTTAAACTTGCATGCAAAGAAGGAAATCACAACTAAGTCAAATGACCAAAACTGTATTTATTAAACAGTTATTAAGCAGTGGCACAAACATTCATGTCATTTCAAAACAGAAAGTGCAAGATTGTCAGAGACATTTTAAAACAAGCTATTAGTGCACTTTTGTGCATGATGTCACTAAGATGACATATCAAAACAACACTAAATTAAAGCTGCAAGCAGCGATGGACGGGACCGACTTTTGCTGGTCTTTCCTGCCTTTACCCATTCAACATATCTTTACCTGCACATTACCTACCTTCCCTGCATCCTGGGGTCAAACTGGTGCTTCTTTTTTGCACCCATTCATGCTGGTGCTTCCTGCCATCACCCAGACAACATATCTTTACCTGCACATTACCTACCTTCTCTGGGTGAAAGAAGGAGGCACTAGTTTGACAGAGAAGGTAGGTAATGTGCAGGTAAAGATATGTTAACTGGGTGAAAGAAGGAGGCACTAGTTTGACAGTTAACATATCTTTACCCGCACATTACCTACCTTCTCTGCATTGTGTGGTCACGCTGGTGCTTCCAGATTTTAAGCGGCCGTCTTGAGACGGCAGCAGCGCAGCAGCATTAGCGTAGCAGTTCTTTGAAGGCTCGTAAAATCAAAACCTGAGCAGTTCGAAAAACTCTTTGGGCAACTTTTAATCAGAAGGGTTCAATCTCTTTCCTGTGCGAGTTTGAAGCCGACACAACAAACGCGCTCAGAGGAGATAATGTTTGAAAAAAGGTGACAGGTTTTTACTAAACTTTTGTTTTGAAGGGGTAATTGCCAACTTCCTGTTGATTTTTGTTGAAGGATGTCAATGAAGGAAATGTAGGTCTAAGTGAGACCTACATAGAGGGTTTTGTTTCATGTCTCTACGACATTCCTACCGGAAGTTACACGCAGTTCTGTCTGTGTTTTCTTCCCAAGAGCAGTTTTGTCAGTGTGTTATTCCTAGGGGGCAGTAGAGCACAATTCTGAGTTTTGAGGTTTGGTCTTTTTATTATATCGCAATTTTCACCAGATCTGATGTGTGTGTAGAGTTTGGTGAGTTTTGAAGCATTTTAAGGGGGTCAAATTACATCTCAAAGAGGCAAAAATTAAATTTTTTTAGGAAACTTTTGTTTTTAAGGGGTTTTTGCCAACTTCCTGTTGATTTTTGCTGAAGGATGTAATTGTATGAAATGTTGGTATAAGTCAGACCTTCTGTGCAGGTCGGGTCGCTTTTCAGCTCCTCTTCCCTCAACCCGCTCGCTCCTCTGGTTGCTTTTCAGCCACCCTCGTCTTCGTCCCCAATAATTTTAGTGCGATTTTTTTATTTTTGTGTCATTGCTAAAAAAAATAATAACAAATTGAAATCAATGGTGTTATGTTTTGACATTTTTAAGGCTACAATTATTCTATTATTTCAAATATTCCACTTTAAAATTGTACTGTGGGAAACTATTGCATATTTTGTGGGTTTTTTCCATAACAAAACTGGGTTTTCTTTGACAAAAAGGGCATACAACTTAAATCTTTAAAAACGTTATATTGACGGATAAACCTAATGTTGATCTAGAGGAGGGGTGTCAAACTCAAATACAGAGTGGGCCAAAATTTTAAACGGAACAAAGCCGCGGGCCAAGGTTGAACAAATGAACCTTTTAATAGGGACCCAAACAAGTTTTGCATTAAATATTGAACAAGCAAGGCTTATATAACTTTAGTGACATGCAAAATCCAGTTTCAAATAATAATAATGATCATTTAAAAAAATATATCAATGGCATATCAAATAAAATTTAAATAAAAATGTATGCCTTTTTTTCTATTTGCAATCTTATGAGGTAAATATCAAATTTTTTTTCCACAGGCTAATAATAAATTAGAAAATAAAATAATAATGAATGAACCAATCATTCAAGCCTTGAAGTAGCAAGAGAAAATGCATGAATAAAACGTTAATTATTGCTCAGTTAGCTGGAAGAGTTAGTGCTGCAAGGGGTTCTGGATATTTGTTCTGTTGTGTTACGGTGCGGATGTTCACCCGAAATGTGTTTCTCGTTCTTGTTTGGTGTGGGTTCACAGTGTGGCGCATATTTGTAACAGTGCTAAAGTTGTTTATACGGCCACCTTCAGTGTGACCTGTATAGCTGTTGACCAAGTATGCCTTGCATTCACTTGTGTGTGCGTGTAAAAGCCACAAATATTACGTGACACGCTGTTAGTATGGAGGAAAAGCGGACGTGACGACAGATTTGGCCCGCGGGCCAGAGTTTGGCACCCATGGTCTAGAGCAGGGGTGTCAAACTCAAATACAAAGTGGGCCAAAATTTAAAACTGAACAAAACCGCGGGCCAAGGTTGAACAAATGAACCTTTTAATAGGGACCCAAACAAGTTTTGCATTGAATATTGAACAAGCAAGGCTTATATAACTTTAGTGACATGCAAAATCCAGTTTTAAATAATAATAATTAAAAAATATCAATGGCATATCAAATAAAATTTAAATACAAATTTAATGCATATTTTCTATTTGCAGCCTTCTGAGGTAAATATCATAATATATTGTAGCGTCCGGAAAGAGTTAGTGCTGCAAGGGGTTCTGGGTATTTCTTCTGTTGTGTTTATGTTATGTTACAATGCAGATTTTCTCCCGAAATGTGTTGGTCATTCTTGTTTGGTGTGAGTTCACAGTGTGGCGCATATTTGTAACAGTGTTAAAGTTGTTTATACGGCCACCCTCAGTGTGACCTGCATGCTGTTGATCAAGTATGCCTTGCATTTACTTACATGTGTGTAATAATATATTGTAGCGTCTCGAAAGAGTTAGTGCTGCAAGGGGTTCTGGGTATTTGTTCTGTTGTGTTTATGTTATGTTACAATGCAGATTTTCTCTCGAAATGTGTTGGTCATTCTTGTTTGGTGTGGGTTCACAGTGTGGCGCATATTTGTAACAGTGTTAAAGTTGTTTATGTGGCCACCCTCAGTGTGACCTGCATGCTGTTGATCAAGTATGCCTTGCATTCACTTACATGTGTGTAATAATATATTGTAGCGTCCCGAAAGAGTTAGTGCTGCAAGGGGTTCTGGGTATTTGTTCTGTTGTGTTTATGTTATGTTACAATGCAGATGTTCTCCCGAAATGTGTTTGTCATTCTTGTTTGGTGTGAGTTCACAGTGTGGCGCATATTTGTAACAGTGTTAAAGTTGTTTATACGGCCACCCTCAGTGTGACCTGTATGGCTGTTGACCAAGTATGCCTTGCATTTACTTACATGTGTGTAATAATATATTGTAGCGTCTCGAAAGAGTTAGTGCTGCAAGGGGTTCTGGATATTTGTTCTGTTGTGTTTATGTTATGTTACGGTGCGGATGTTCTCCCGAAATGTGTTTGTCATTCTTGTTTGGTGTGGGTTCACAGTGTGGCGCATATTTGTAACAGTGTTAAAGTTGTTTATACGGCCACCCTCAGTGTGACCTGCATGCTGTTGATCAAGTATGCCTTGCATTCACTTACATGTGTGTAATAATATATTGTAGCGTCCCGAAAGAGTTAGTGCTGCAAGGGGTTCTGGGTATTTGTTCTGTTGTGTTTATGTTATGTTACAATGCAGATGTTCTCCCGAAATGTCAATCAATCAATCAATGTTTACTTAAATAGCCCTAAATCACTAGTGTCTCAAAGGGCTGCACAAACCACCACGACATCCTCGGTAGGCCCACATAAGGGCAAGGAAAACTCACACCCAGTGGGACATCGGTGACAATAATGACCCAGTGGGACGTCGGTGACAATGATGACTATGAGAACCTTGGAGAGGAGGAAAGCATATTGTGTTTGTCATTCTTGTTTGGTGTGTGTTCACAGTGTGGCGCATATTTGTAACAGTGTTAAAGTTGTTTATACGGCCACCCTCAGTGTGACCTGTATGGCTGTTGACCAAGTATGTCGTGCATTCACTTATGTGTGTGTAATAGCCGCATATATTATGCGAGTGGGCCTGCACGCTGTGTGTATGGAGGAAATGCGGACGTGACGACAGGTTGTAGAGAATGCTAAAGGCCCTCAATATTGTTGTCCGGGTGGAAATCGGGAGAATGGTTGCGCCGGGAGATTTTCAGGAGGGGCACTGAACTTCGGGAGGATTGGCAAGTGTGAGAAATTGCGGTGTTACAGCGGCACCGCTGCTGTGTAATAACGGCGGGCCAGCTGTAATGTTAATTTGATATTGCCTCAAGGGCCAAATTAAATCACACGGGGCCAGAGTTTGACACCCATGATCTAGAGATTTAAACTTCGAATAACAATAATACAAAATAATGACACATTTTAAATATTTTTTGGACCAAAATCCTTTGGAGTCCCTGGGATCAAGCCTGAGTGGAGGCCTAAATGTATATTTTTACACATATATTGTATTGCTTTTTGAAGTAAAAACATATCAAAATCGCCCCCGCTTGCTTTGATTTTTCAGTGTGCGGCCTTAAGTGGAAAAAGTTTGGACACCCCTGGTTTAGGCCCCTTTGTAACAAAGTGCTGTGGGAAACCCTGGCATGTTTGGTTTGTATTTCAATTTAATTCGATTTATATCGTTTCATAATCGGATTGCACAAAAATGTTTTAAGGGTGAATGCGTATTTTTTTCTACTTTACTCATGAAGATGTTGACACGGCACCACAAAATTGTCATCTTGTCTGAATGTCGTCTTGTAAATAATGTTAGCCACGATATGTGCAGAAAGCCCAGGCTTGGAGTATATCTCTAAATCATAGATGTCAAACTCTCTTGAATTTCAGTGCCCCTCCCGAAAATCTCCCGGTGCAACCATTCTCCCGAATTCCACCCGGACAACAATAAAGGGGGCGTGCCTTAAAGGCACTGCCTTTAGCGTCCCCTACAACGTCAAGTCTGTTTTTCCTCCTCACAAACAGCGTACCGGCCCAGTCACGTAATATATGTGGCTTCTACACACATGTAAGTAAATGCAAGGCATACTTGATCAACAGCCATACAGGTCACACTGAGGGTGGCCATATAAACAACTTTAACACTGTTACAAATATACGCCACACTGTGAACCCACACCAAACAAGAATGACAAACACATTTCGGGAGAACATCTGCATTGTAACATAACATAAACACAACAGAACAAATACCCAGAACCCCTTGCAGCACTAACTCTTTCGGGACGCGACAATATATTATTACACACATGTAAGTAAATGCAAGGCATACTTGATCAACAGCATACAGGTCACACTGAGGGTGGCCATATAAACAACTTTAACACTGTTACAAATACGCGCCACACTGTGAACTCACACCAAACAAGAATGACAAACACATTTCGGGAGAAAATCCGCACCGTAACATAACATAAACACAACAGAATAAATACCCAGAACCCCTTGCAGCACTAACTCTTTCGGGACGCTACAATATATTATTACACCTATGTAAGTAAATGCAAGGCATACTTGATCAACAGCTTACAGGTCACACTGAGGGTGGCCATATAAACAACTTTAACACTGTTACAAATATGCGCCTCACTGTGAACCCACACCAAACAAGAATGACAAACACATTTCGGGAGAACATCTGCATTGTAACATAACATAAACACAACAGAACAAATACCCAGAACCCCTTGCAGCACTAACTCTTTCGGGACGCTACAATATATTATTACACACATGTAAGTAAATGCAAGGCATACTTGATCAACAGCGTACAGGTCACACTGAGGGTGGCCATATAAACAACTTTAAGACTGTTACAAATATGCGCCACACTGTGAACCCACACCAAACAAGAATGACCAACACATTTCAGGAGAACATCTGCATTGTAACATAACATAAACACAACAGAACAAATACCCAGAACCCCTTGCAGCACTAACTCTTTCGGGACGCTACAATATATTATTACACAGCAGCGGTGCCGCTGTAACACCGCAATTTCTCACACTTGCCAATCCTCCCGAAGTTCAATGCCCCTTCTGAAAATCTCCCGGAGCAACCATTCTCCCGATTTCCACCCAGACAACAATATTGAGGGCCTTTAGCATTCTTTACAACCTGTCGTCACGTCCGCAATTCCTCCATACACACAGCGTGCAGGCCCACTCGCATAATATGTGCGGCTATTACACACACATAAGTGAATGCACGACATACTTGGTCAACAGCCATACAGGTCACACTGAGGGTGGCCGTATAAACAACTTTAACACTGTTACAAATATGCGCCACACTGTGAGCCCACACCAAACAAGAATGACAAACACATTTCGGGAGAACATCTGCATTGTAACATAACATAAACACAATACCCAGAACCCCTTGCAGCACTAACTATTTCGGACCGCTACTATTAACACCACCCACCTGAACCCCGACATTAACTGAGCAGTAAAAAGGCCTGAATGGTTGATTTATTCATTATTTTATTTTCAAATGTATTAGCCTCTGGAAAAAGTTAATGTTAATATTTACCTCAGAAGGCTGCAAATACAAAAGAGGCATTCAATTTTTATTTCAATTTGATTTGATACGCCATTGATATTTTTTTATTATTATTATTTTAAACTCAATTTTCCATGTCACTATAAAGTTATATAAGCCTTGCTTGTTCAATATTCAATGCAAAACTTGTTTGGGGTCCCTATTAAAAGATTAACGGCTTTGTTCAGTTTTAAATGTTGGCCCACTCTGTATTTGAGTTTGACACCCCTGGTCTAGATCTTCCCTCTAAATAGCCTGCAGATGACAGCAGCAGTGAATCTTTGAGGCAGTAAAAAATATCTGTTTCCTCCCTCAAAAAAAAACAAAAAAAAATCACTTGCTATTGTTTGCTTTTGCCAGAACGTCATCACAGGTGCCCTTTGTGTGCGGCTCATTCCATGCCAATGGGACCCAAATTTATTCCACTTGCACATTTCAATTATGAACCACAGGGCACAAAGGATATGACATTCACTTCGCTTTTTCATCCGTGTTTTTTTTTTCTAATTTTCATTTATTTCTTTTCTTTCTATTTTCTGTAAGCTCATTATCTTTTCCAGCACGGTCCCTCCGTCATTTTGGGATTCCTGTTCATATATTTCGCGGCTCGTTATTGCTGACGTCCGACAAGAAGCACATGCAGTCGTGGTCAAAAGTTGACATACACTTGTAAAGGACATAATGTCATGGCTGTCTTGAGTTTCCAATCATTTCTACAACTCTTATTTTTCTTGTGATAGAGTAATTGGAGCACATACTTGTTGGTCACAGAAAAAAAACATTCATGAAGTTTGGTTCTTTTATGAATTTATTATGGGTCTACTGAAAAATGTGAGGGCTTCACGGTGGCAGAGGGGTTAGTGCGTCTGCCTCACAATACGAAGGTCCTGCAGTCCTGGGTTCAAATCCAGGCTCGGGATCTTTCTGTGTGGAGTTTGCATGTTCTCCCCGTGAATGCGTGGGTTCCCTCCGGGTACTCCGGCTTCCTCCCACCTCCAAAGACATGCACCTGGGGATAGGTTGATTGGCAACACTAAATGGTCCCTAGTGTGTGAATGTTGTCTGTCTATCTGTGTTGGCCCTGTGATGAGGTGGCGACTTGTCCAGGGTGTACCCCGCCTTCCGCCCGATTGTAGCTGAGATAGGCGCCAGCGTCCCCCGCGACCCCAAAAGGGAATAAGCGGTAGAAAATGGATGGATGGATGGATGAAAAATGTGAGCAAATCTGCTGGGTCAAAAGTATACATACAGCAATGTTATTATTTGCTTACATGTCCTTTGGCAAGTTTTCACTTTTTATTATTTTTTTATTTTATATTTTTATTTGTCATGAAAAAGGGACGTTTTTGTCATGAAAAAGGGAGGTTTTGTGGTTCCATCCATCCATTTTCTACCGCTTAATCCCTTTTTGGGGTCGCGGGGGGTGCTGGCGCCTATCTCAGCTACAATCGGGCGGAAGGCGGGGTACACCCTGGACAAGTCGCCACCTCATCAAAGGGCCAACACAGATAGACAAACAACATTCACACTGATGCACTAATTGTAAGTGTATATTGTGTTTTTTATGTTGATTTAATAAATAAATTTAAAAAAAATATATATATATATATATATTTTCATAAAAATGAATAAAAAATTCTTCTGCGGCCCGGTACCAACCGGTGGTTGGGGACCTCTGCTGTACAATATACAAAACACTATAGAAATACAAAATACTGTACAATATACAGAACAAGACAAGAGTACTGAAGTAATAAATAACAATCAGTGTCGGACGTATTGCATGGTAGGGAAATGATTGGAAACTCAAGACAGCCATGACATTATGTTCTTTACAAGTGTATGTCAACGTTGTCCACGACTCTACCTTAAAGGGGAACATTATCACCAAACCTATGTAAGCATCAATATATACCTTGATGGTGCAGAAAAAAGACCATCTATTTTTTTAACCGATTTCCGAACTCTAAATGGGTGAATTTTGGCGAATTAAACGCCTTTCTGTTTATCGCTCTGGAGGCGATGACGTCAGAATGTGACGTCGCCGAGGTAACCCAACCGCCATTTTCATTTTCAACACATTACAAACACCGGGTCTCAGCTCTGTTATTTTCCGTTTTTTCGACTATTTTTTGGAACCTTGGAGACATCATGCCTCGACGGTGTGTTGTCGGAGGGTGTAACAACACTAACAGGGAGGGATTCAAGTTGCACCACTGGCCCGAAGATGAGAAAGTGTCTGCCGCCAGACCCCCGCTGAATGTACCAAAGTGTCTCCACATTTGACCGGCGATGCTAAGGCAGACATGGCACAGAGATGTATGGATAACCTGCAGATGCATTTGCAACGATAAAGTCAACAAAATCACAAAGGTGAGTTTTGTTGATGTTGACTGCCAGCTAATCGATGCTAACATGCTACGCTAATCGATGCTAACATGCTATTTACCGGCGGTGCTAAAGCAGACATGGCACAGAGATGTATGGATAACCTGCAGATGCATTTGCAACGATAAAGTTAACAAAATCACAAAGGTGAGTTTTGTTGATGTTGACTGCCAGCTAATCGATGCTAACATGCTACGCTAATCGATGCTAACATGCTATTTACCGGCGGTGCTAAAGCAGACACGGCACAGAGATGTATGGATAACCTGCAGATGCATTTGCAACGATAAAGTCAACAAAATCACAAAGGTGAGTTTTGTTGATGTTGACTGCCAGCTAATCGATGCTAACATGCTACGCTAATCGATGCTAACATGCTATTTACCGGCGGTGCTAAAGCAGACATGGCACAGAGATGTATGGATAACCAGCAGATGCATTTGCAACTATATTACGTTTCCTTCCACCCACATTTAATGCGAAACAAACACTTACCAATCGACGGATTTAAGTTGCTCCAGTGACAAAAGATGCAAAAGTCCTGATCGTTTGGTCCGCACATTTTACCGGCGATGCTAACGCAGCTATTCGGCCATGCTATGGCTATGAATTCGCTCAATAGCTTCAGTTTCTTCTTCAATATTTTCATACTCCAACCATCCGTTTCAATACATGCGTAATCTGTTGAATCGCTTAAGTCGCTGAAATCCGAGTTTGAATCCGAGCTAATGTCGCTATATCTTGCTGTGGTATTCCCATTGTTTGTTTATATTGGCAGCACTGTGTGACGTCACAGGGAAATGGCCAGTGTCTTCGCAGAGAGCCGAAAATAAGGCACTTTAAAGTTTTATTTAGGGATATTCCGAGACCGGTAAAATTTTGAAAAAAAAATTCACAAAATGGCTTCCTCTGGCCGGGATCTTCAGCTCTCACTGGATCGGTTCGCAGCCGAGTGTGAAGCGACCGGAATGAGAATCAGCACCTCCAAGTCCGAGTCCATGGTTCTCGCCCGGAAAAGGGTGGAGTGCCATCTCCGGGTTGGGGAGGAGACCCTGCCCCAAGTGGAGGAGTTCAAGTACCTAGGAGTCTTGTTCACGAGTGAGGGAAGAGTGGATCGTGAGATCGACAGGCGGATCGGTGCGGCGTCTTCCGTAATGCGGACGTTGTACCGATCCGTTGTGGTGAAGAAGGAGCTGAGCCGGAAGGCAAAGCTCTCAATTTACCGGTCGAGCTACGTTCCCATCCTCACCTATGGTCATGAGCTTTGGGTCATGACCGAAAGGATAAGATCACGGGTACAAGCGGCCGAAATGAGTTTCCTGTCTCTCCCTTAGAGATAGGGTGAGAAGCTCTGCCATCCGGGAGGAACTCAAAGTAAAGTCGCTGCTCCTCCACATGGAGAGGAGCCAGATGAGGTGGTTCGGGCATCTGGTCAGGATGCCACCCGAACGCCTCCCGAGGGAGGTGTTTAGGGCACGTCCGGCCGGTAGGAGGCCACGGGGAAGACCCAGGACACGTTGGGCCTGGGAACACCTTGGGATCCCCCGGGAAGAGCTAGACGAAGTGGCTGGAGATAGGGAAGTCTGGGCATCCCTGCTTAGGCTGCTGCCCCCGCGACCCGACCTCGGATAAGCGGAAGATGATGGATGGATGGATGGATGGATGGATGAAATTCAAAAAATACAACAAGCCACTGGGAACAGATTTTTATTGTTTTTAACCCTTTTGAAATTGTGATAATGTTCCCCTTTAAAACAAACAGTGAAAATGCATGCTTTTTCTTGAACTGCAACAATATTTGTGTGGCGTTTTGTATCAAGGCCATATGGCATTGATTCGCGCAGTCAGACGAGCAACACGGACAGTCTTGGGGCCTTATGGCGTGTCTGTGCGTGTGTGTGTGTGTGTGTGTGTGTGCGTGTGTGTGTGTGTGTGTGTGCACTGCGTGTGACCATCGATACCTACTTATTCTCTCGTCGATACGTACCAGGGAGAGGTCGAGGAGTACAGGAGCGAACCCGATCGATGACAAATGTTGATCATGTTTGTGTTTTTTTTTTTTGTGTGTGTGCACAGGAGGAATGCCAGTTCCTGAGCAGAGCCCAGTGATGGAGGAGGGGCTTCTGCTGACCACCCGTAGTCATACAACCGGCCGAGGCATGGAGCCGAACAACACGGCCAACAATATACTGGCCTCCGTGAAAGAACAGGTAGTGTGCCGCGCGTTGACATGCTTATCACGTTACGTTAAAAGGGAGCTAGGATGATTTGAATCTACAAACCCCGTTTCCATAGGAGTTGGGAAATTGTGTTAGATGTAAATATAAACGGAATACAATGATTTGCAAATCATTTTCAACCCATATTCAAGTTGAATGCACTACAAAAACAATATATTTTGGTGTTCAAACTCATAAATTTTATTTATTTTTTTTGCAAATAATAATTAACTTAGAATTCCATGGCTTCAAAAGTAGTTGGGAAAGGGCATGTTCACCACTTTTTCTTTTAACAACACTCAATAAACGTTTGGGAACTGAGAAAACTAACTTTTGAAGCTTTGAAAGTGGAATTGTTTCCCATTCTTGTTTTATGTAGAGCTTCAGTCGTTCAACAGTCTCCGCTGTCGTATTTTACGCTTCATAATGCGCCACACATTTTCGATAGGAGACAGGTCTGGACTGCAGGCGGGCCAGGAAAGTACCTGCACTCTTTTACTACAAAACCATGCAGTTGTAACACATATCTTGGCATCGTCTTGCTGAAATAAGCAGGGGCGTCCATGATAACGTTGCTTGGATGACAACATATGTTGTTCCAAAACCTGTATGTACCTTTCAGCATTAATGGTGCCTTCACAGATGTGTAAGTTACCCATGCCTTGGGCACTAATGCACCCCCATACCATCACAGATGCTGGCTTTCCAACTTTGCGTCTATAACAGTCTTGATGGTTCGCTTCCGCTTTGAACTGGATGACACAATGTCAAATATTTCCCCCCAAAAATTGAAATATGGACTCCGTTGTCGTATTTTAGGCTTCATAATGCGCCACACGTTTTCAATGGGAGACAGGTCTGGACTACAGGCAGGGCAGTCTAGTACCCGTACTCTTTTACTATGAAGCCACGCTGTTGTAACACGTGGCTTGGCATTGTCTTGTTGAAATAAGCAGGGGCGTCCATGATAATGTTGCTTGGATGGCAGCATATGTTGCTCCAAAACCTGTATGTACCTTTCAGCATTAATGGTGCCTTCACAGATGTGTAAGTTACCCATGCCTTGGGCACTAATACACCCCCATACCATCACACATGCTGGCTTTTGAACTTACCGCCTATAACAATCCGAATGGTTATGTTCCTCTCTGTTCTGGAGGACACCACGTCCTCTGTTTCCAAATATGTGGATTCGTCAGACCACAGAACACCTTTCCACTTTGCATCAGTCCATCTTAGGTGAGCTCGGGCCCAGCCAAGCCGACGGCGTTTCAGGATATTGTTGATAAATGGGTTTGGCTTTGCATTGTAGAGTTTTGACTTGCACTTACAGATGTAGTGACCAACTGTAGTTACTGACAGTGGTTTTATGAAGTGTTCCTGAGCCCATGTGGTGATATCCTTTACACACTGATGTCGGTTTTTGATTAAAAGGGATCAAAAGTCCCTAATATCATCGCTTACGTGCGGTGATTTCTCCAGATTCTCTTAACTTTTTGATGAATTTACGGACCACTTTGCATCAGTCATCTTAGATGATCTCGGGCGGCGTTCCTGGTTGTTGTTGATAAATGGCTTTTGCTTTGCATAGCAGGATTTTAACTTGCACTTACAGATGTAGCGACCAACTGTAGTTACTGACAGTGGTTTTATGAAGTGTTCTTGAGCCCATGTGGTGATATCCTTTACACACTGATGTCGGTTTTTGATGCAGTACCACCTGAGGGATCAAAGGTCCGTAATATCATCGCTTACGTGCAGTGATTTCTCCAGATTCTCTGAACATTTTGATGATTTTACGGACCGTAGATGGTAAAATCCCTAAATTCCTTGCAAAAGCTCGTCGAGAAATGTTGTTCTAAAACTGTTCGATAATTTGTTTACAAAGTGGTGACCCTCACCCCATCCTTGTTTGTGATTCATGGAAGCTGCTTTTATACCCAACTTTATTTTTGCAAATATTAATTAACTTAGAATTTCCTGTCTGCAACACGTGCCAAAGTAGTTGAGAAAGGGCATGTTCACCACTGTGTTACATCACCTTTTCTTTTAACAACACTCAATAAACGTTTGGGAACTGTGGAAACTAATTGTTGAAGCCTTGAAAGTGGAATTCTTTCTTTATGTAGAGCTTCAGTCGTTCAACAGTCCGGGGTCTCCGCTGTCGTATTTTACGCTTCATAATGCGCCACACATTTTCGATGGGAGACAGGTCTGGACTGCAGGCAGGTCAGGAAAGTACCCGCACTCTTTTTTTTACGAAGCCACGCTGTTGTAACGCGTGCTGAATGTGGCTTGGCATTGTCTTACTGAAATAAGCAGGGGCGTCCATGAAAAAGACAGCGCTTTGATGGCAGCATACGTTGCTCCAAAACCTGTATGTACCTTTCAGCATTAATGGTGCCTTCACAGATGTGTAAGTTACCCATGGCTTGGGCACTAATGCACCCCCATACCATCACACATGCTGGCTTTTGAACTTTGCGTCGATAAAAGTCTGGATGGTTCGCTTCCCCCTTGGTCCAGATGACACGATGTCAAATATTTCCAAAAACAATTTGAAATGTGGACTCGTCAGACCACAGAACACTTTTCCACTTTGCATCAGTCTATCTTAAATGATCTCGGGCCCAGAGAAGCCAGCGGTGTTTATGGATGTTGTTGATAAATGGCTTTCGCTTTGCATAGTAGAGCTTTAAGATGTAGCGACAAACTTTATTTAGTGACAGTGGTTTTCTGAAGTGTTCCTGAGCCCATGTGGTGATATCCTTTAGAGATTGATGTCGTGTTTTTGATACAGTGCCGTCTGAGGGATCGAAGGTCACGGTCATTCAATGTTGGTTTCCGGCCATGCCGCTTACGTGGAGTGATTTCTCCAGATTCTCTGAACCTTTTTATGATATTATGGAGCGTAGATGTTGAAATCCCTAAATTTCTTGCAATTGCACTTTGAGAAACGTTGTTCTTAAACTGTTCGACTATTTGCTCACGCAGTTGTGGACAAAGTGGTGTACCTCGCCCCATCCTTTCTTGTGAAAGACTGAGCATTTTTTGGGAAGCTGTTTTTATATCCAATCATGGCACCCACCTGTTCCTAATTAGCCTGCACACCTGTGCGATGTTCCATATAAGTGTTTGATGAGCATTCCTCAACTTTGTCAGTATTTATTGCCACCTTTCCCAACTTTTTTGTCACGTGTTGCTGGCATCAAATTCTAAAAAAACGTTTGTGAGTTTGAACGTCAAATATGTTGTCTTTGTAGCATATTCAACTGAATATGGGTTGAAAATGATTTGCAATTAATCGTGTTCCGTTTATATTTACATCTAACACAATTTCCCAACTCAATGAGTGATCCGGGTTTTTTTTGTCTGGCTTCCAAATTTCTGGGAATCAAACACTCGTCCGTAATACTAAATCCCTGGAAGGGTTGTTGACTAACCTAGTATTTATTAACAAAGACAACACGGTACTAATGAACTTCCTCGAAGAAAGTGGCCTTTGTTTGCACAAGTAAGGACTCGGAGGCCGCACCTGACGATGTCACTTCCTTCTCCCAGCGCCTCGTCCGATTGGAGCAGATATCCAAGGCGCCCGAACAGGAAGAGAGTAGATAGTCTGTTAGAGCTTCGTCTTTTTCATTGACCTCCTGCCTCCGAGGGGATTCTTCCTGCAGAGCGTAAAACGATCGTCCCTCTCGGTCTTAAGCAGAGCTGGAGAGTGAAAACAGAGGAAATCAGATCCCGGCCGAGTGGGTGTATTTCCACCCCCCTCCTTTCTGTCCTCGCTTGAGGTTTTCCTCTGATTGTTGAGAGTTTCGAGGGATCCCACTGTCAGCGGTATGGAAGTACACACTGGTCCACTCGGCTGCAGTTGTGGTCTCGGGAATCTGAGTGCTTGGTGAGTGTTTACTGCTCCGGAAGATTGTCTTTGGTACTTTATGGCTGCTCGGTGCCTGCTTTCTTTCTCCGTTGTTACGCCTCATTTTCAAACGGTCCGTCTTTGCGGTTGATACGGACCCAGCATGCAGACTTTGCCCTCATGCCCCAACAAGGGAGAGGCGCTAACGTGCTATAACTGTCTTTCCGTCTTTCTTTGATACTTCTTTGCAGTACCAGGTACTTCGGAGACGGTCTTAATGTCAGTAGCTTTCCATCTTACATGTATCAGGTTTAGTATGTGTTGATTTATCAATACGACCACTTGGTACAATAAATGCTTCAAAGAGAATTCTTTAGAATAAATTCCCCTTTTTAGAAGCAGTTTTTATTAAATCTAGCAGCTATGATGAATGTCAACGATAGCAGAACCTTAACTTGACCTGAACTTTTGATTGATTGAAACTTTCATTAGTAGATTAGCACAGTATAGTACATATTCCGTACAATTGACCACTAAATGGTAACATCGGAATACGTTTTTCAACTTGTTTAAGTCGTGGTCCATGGTAACAGTACCTATATACATTGTTTATTAAAAGAACACTATTTTGTTGGTGTTGATTGTAGTATCGACTAAATACACTCCTGTACTTGGTATCATTACAGTGGATGTTAGGTGTAGATCCAACAATGGCGTTTTTTTACATTCAGGTCATTAGCGGTGACGCCGGTTAGCTTTCTTTGGTAGTTCATGGCAGTACCAGGTACTTCGGAGACACTCTTAATGTCAGTAGCTTTCCATCTTACATGTATCAGGTTTAGTATGTATTGAGTTATCAATACGACCACTTGGTACAATAAATGCTTCTAAGAGTTTTCTTTAGAATAAACTCCCTTTTTAGAAGCAGTTTTTATTCAATCTAGCAGCTATGATGAATGTCAACGATAGCAGAACCTTAACTTGACCTGAACATTTGATTGATTGATTGATTGAAACTTTTATTAGTAGATTAGCACAGTATACTACATATTCTGTACAATTGACCACTAAATGGTAACACCCGAATACGTTTTTCAACTTGTTTAAGTCGTGGTCCAGGTTAATCAAATCATTGTAATAGTACCTATATACATTGTTTATTAAAAGAACAGTATTTTGTTGGTGTTGACTGTAGTATCGACTAAATACACTCCTGTACTTGGTATCATTACAGTGGATGTTAGGTGTAGATCCACCAATGGCGTTTTTCTACATTCAGGTCATTAGCGGTGACGCCGGTTAGCTTTCTTTGGTAGTTCATGGCAGTACCAGGTACTTCGGAGACGGTCTTAATGTCAGTAGCTTTCCATCTTACATGTATCAGGTTTAGTATGTATTGATTTATCAATACGACCACTTGGTACAATAAATGCTTCCAAGAGAATTCGTTAGAATAAGCTCTTTTTAGAAGCAGTTTTTATTCAATCTAGCAGCTATGATGAATGTCAACGATAGCAGAACCTTAACTTGACCTGAACTTTTGATTGATTGAAACTTTTATTAGTAGATTAGCACAGTATAGTACATATTCCGTACAATTGACCACTAAATGGTAACACCCGAATAAGTTTTTCAACTTGTTTAAGTCGTGGTCCACGTTAATCAATTCATGGTAACAGTACCTATATACATCATTTATTAAAAGAACAGTATTTTGTTGGTGTTGACTGTAGTATCGACTAAATACACTCCTGTACTTGGTATCATTACAGTGGATGTTAGGTGTAGATCCACCAATGGCGTTTTTTTACATTCAGGTCATTAGCGGTGACACCGGTTAGCTTTCTTTGGTAGTTCATGGCAGTACCAGGTACTTCGGAGACGCTCTTAATGTCAGTAGCTTTCCATCTTACATGTATCAGGTTTAGTATGTGTTGATTTATCAATACGACCACTTGGTACAATAAATGCTTCTAAGAGAATTCTTTAGAATAAACTCTTTTTAGAAGCAGTTTTTATTCAATCTAGCAGCTATGATGAATGTCAACGATAGCAGAACCTTAACTTGACCTGAACATTTGATTGATTGATTGATTGAAACTTTTATTAGTAGATTAGCACAGTATACTACATATTCTGTACAATTGACCACTAAATGGTAAGACACGAATAAGTTTTTCAACTTGTTTAAGTCGTGGTCAACGTTAATCAATTCCTGGTAACAGTACCTATATACATTGTTTATTAAAAGAACAGTATTTTGTTGGTGTTGACTGTAGTATCGACTAAATACACTCCTGTACTTGGTATCATTACAGTGGATGTTAGGTGTGGATCCACCAATGGCGTTTTTTTATATTCAGGTCATTAGCGGTGACACCGGTTAGCTTTCTTTGATACTTCTTTGCAGTACCAGGTACTTCGGAGACGGTCTTAATGTCAGTAGCTTTCCATCTTACATGTATCAGGTTTAGTATGTATTGATTTATCAATACGACCACTCGGTACAATAAATGCTTCTAAGAGAATTCTTTAGAATAAACTCTTTTTAGAAGCAGTTTTTATTCAATCTAGCAGCTATGATGAATGTCAACGATAGCAGAACCTTAACTTGACCTGAACTTTTGATTGATTGAAACTTTTATTAGTAGATTAGCACAGTATAGTACATATTCCGTACAATTGACCACTAAATGGTAAGACACGAATAAGTTTTTCAACTTGTTTAAGTCGTGGTCCAGGTTAATCAAATCATGGTAACAGTACCTATATACATTGTTTATTAAAAGAACAGTATTTTGTTGGTGTTGACTTTAGTATCGACTAAATACACTCCTGTACTTGGTATCATTACAGTGGATGTTAGGTGTAGATCCACCAATGGTGTTTTTTTACATTCAGGTCATTAGAGGTGACGCTGGATAGCTTTTTTTGGTAGTTCATGGCAGTACCAGGTACTTCGGAGACGCTCTTAATGTCAGTAGCTTTCCATCTTACATGTATCAGGTTTAGTATGTATTGATTTATCAATACGACCACTTGGTACAATACATGCTTCAAAGAGAATTCTTTAGAATAAACTCTTTTTAGAAGCAGTTTTTATTAAATCTAGCAGCTATGATGAATGTCAACGATAGCAGAACCTTAACTTGACCTGAACTTTTGATTGATTGAAACTTTTATTAGTAGATTGCACAGTTCAGTACATATTCCGTACAATTGACCACTAAATGGTAAGACACGAATAAGTTTTTCAACTTGTTTAAGTCGGGGTCCACGTTAATCGATTCATGGTAACAGTACCTATATACATTGTTTATTAAAATAAGAGTATTTTGTTGGTGTTGACTGTAGTATCGACTAAATACACTCCTGTACTTGGTATCATTACAGTGGATGTTAGGTGGGGATCCACCAATGGCGTTTTTTTACATTCAGGTCATTAGCGGTGACGCCGGTTAGCTTTCTTTGGTAGTTCATGGCAGTACCAGGTACTTCGGAGACACTCTTAATGTCAGTAGCTTTCCATCTTACATGTATCAGGTTTAGTATGTGTTGATTTATCAATACGACCACTTGGTACAATAAATGCTTCAAAGAGAATTCTTTAGAATAAACTCCCTTTTTAGAAGCAGTTTTTATTAAATCTAGCAGTTATGATGAATGTCAACGATAGCAGAACCTTAACTTGACCTGAACTTTTGATTGATTGAAACTTTTATTAGTAGATTTGCACAGTATAGTACATATTCTGTACAATTGACCACTAAATGGTAACACCCGAATAAGTTTTTCGACTTGTTTAAGTCGGGGTCCATGTAAATCAATTTCTGGTAACAGTACCTATATGCATTGTTTATTAAAATAAGAGTATTTTGTTGGTGTTGACTGTAGTATCGACTAAATACACTCCTGTACTTGGTATCATTACAGTGGATGTTAGGTGTAGATCCACCAATGGCGTTTTTTTACATTCTGGTTATTAGCGGTGATGCCGGTTAGCTTTCTTTGGTAGTTCTTGGCAGTACCAGGTACTTCGGAGACGCTCTTAATGTCAGTAGCTTTCCATCTTACATGTATCAGGTTTAGTATGTGTTGATTTATCAATACGACCACTTGGTACAATAAATGCTTCTAAGAGTTTTCTTTAGAATAAACTCCCTTTTTAGAAGCAGTTTTTATTAAATCTAGCAGCTATGAAGAATGTCAACGATAGCAGAACCTTAACTTGACCTGAACTTTTGATTGATTGAAACTTTTATTAGTAGATTGCACAGTTCAGTACATATTCCGTACAATTGACCACTAAATGGTAAGACACGAATAAGTTTTTCAACTTGTTTAAGTCGGGGTCCACGTTAATCGATTCATGGTAACAGTACCTATATACATTGTTTATTAAAATAAGAGTATTTTGTTGGTGTTGACTGTAGTATCGACTAAATACACTCCTGTACTTGGTATCATTACAGTGGATGTTAGGTGTAGATCCACCAATGGTGTTTTTTTACATTCAGGTCATTAGAGGTGACGCTGGATAGCTTTTTTTGGTAGTTCATGGCAGTACCAGGTACTTTGGAGACGGTCTTAATGTCAGTAGCTTTCCATCTTGCATGTATCAGGTTTAGTATGTATTGATTTATCAATACGACCACTTGGTACAATAAATGCTTCTAAGAGAATTCTGTAGAATAAACTCCCTTTTTAGAAGCAGTTTTTATTAAATCTAGCAGCTATGATGAATGTCAACGATAGCAGAACCTTAACTTGACCTGAACATTTGATTGATTGATTGATTGAAACTTTTATTAGTAGATTAGCACAGTATAGTACATATTCTGTACAATTGACCACTAAATGGTAACACCCGAATAAGTTTTTCCAACTTGTTTAAGTCGGGGTCCACGTTAATCGATTCATGGTAACAGTACCTATATACATTGTTTATCAAAATAAGGGTATTTTGTTGGTGTTGACTGTAGTATCGACTAAATACACTCCTGTACTTGGTATCATTACAGTGGATGTTAGGTGTGGATCAAACAATGGCGTTTTTTTATATGTAGGTCATTAGCGGTGACACCGGTTAGCTTTCTTTGATACTTCTTTGCAGTACCAGGTACTTCGGGGACGGTCTTAATGTCAGTAGCTTTCCATCTTACATGTATCAGGTTTAGTATGTATTGATTTATCAATACGACCACTTGGTACAATAAATGCTTCTAAGAGAATTCTTTAGAATAAACTCTTTTTAGAAGCAGTTTTTATTCAATCTAGCAGCTGTGATGAATGTCAACGATAGCAGAACCTTAACTTGACCTGAACATTTGATTGATTGATTGATTGAAACTTTTATTAGTAGATTAGCACAGTATACTACATATTCTGTATAATTGACCACTAAATGGTAACACCCGAATAAGTTTTTCTAACTTGTTTAAGTCGTGGTCAACGTTAATCAATTCATGGTAACAGTACCTATTTACATTGTTTATCAAAATAAGGGTATTTTGTTGGTGTTGACTGTAGTATCGACTAAATACACTCCTGTACTTGGTATCATTACAGGGTATGTTAGGTGTAGATCCACCAATGGCGTTTTTTTATATTCTGGTCATTAGCGGTTACAGGGGTTAGCTTTCTTTAGTAGTTCTTGGCAGTACCAGGTACTTCGGAGACGGTCTTAATGTCAGTAGCTTTCCATCTTACATGTATCAGGTTTAGTATGTATTGATTTATCAATACGACCACTTGGTACAATAAATGCTTCTAAGAGAATTCTTTAGAATAAACTCTTTTTAGAAGCAGTTTTTATTCAATCTAGCAGCTATGATGAATGTCAACGATAGCAGAACCTTAACTTGACCTGAACTTTTGATTGATTGAAACTTTTATTAGTAGATTAGCACAGTATAGTACATATTCTGTACAATTGACCACTAAATGGTAACACCCGAATAAGTTTTTCAACTTGTTTAAGTCGGGGTCCACGTTAATCAATTCATGGTAACAGTACCTATATACATTGTTTATTAAAATAAGAGTATTTTGTTGGTGTTGACTGTAGTATCGACTAAATACACTCCTGTACTTGGTATCATTACAGTGGATGTTAGGTGTAGATCCACCAATGGCGTTTTTTTACATTCAGGTCATTAGCGGTGACGTCGGTTGGCTTTCTTTGGTAGTTCATGGCAGTACCAGGTACTTCGGAGACGCTCTTAATGTTAGTAGCTTTCCATCTTACATGTATCAGGTTTAGTATGTGTTGATTTATCAATACGACCACTCGGTACAATAAATGCTTCTAAGAGTTTTCTTTAGAATAAACTCCCTTTTAAGAAGCAGTTTTTATTAAATCTAGCAGCTATGATGAATGTCAACGATAGCAGAACCTTAACTTGACCTGAACTTTTGATTGATTGAAACTTTTATTAGTAGATTTGCACAGTATAGTACATATTCCGTACAATTGACCACTAAATGGTAACACCCGAATACGTTTTTCAACTTGTTTAAGCCGTGGTCCATGTAAATCAATTCCTGGTAACAGTACCTATATACATTGTTTATTAAAAGAACAGTATTTTGTTGGTGTTGACTTTAGTATCGACTAAATACACTCCTGTACTTGGTATCATTACAGTGGATGTTAGGTATAGATCCACCAATGGCGTTTTTTTACATTCAGGTCTTTAGCGGTGACGCCGGTTAGCTTTCTTTGGTAGTTCATGGCAGTACCAGGTACTTCGGAGACACTCTTAATGTCAGTAGCTTTCCATCTTACATGTATCAGGTTTAGTATGTGTTGATTTATCAATACGACCACTTTGTACAATAAATGCTTCTAAGAGAATTCGTTAGAATAAGCTCTTTTTAGAAGCAGTTTTTATTAAATCTAGCAGCTATGATGAATGTCAACGATAGCAGAACCTTAACTTGACCTGAACTTTTGATTGATTGAAACTTTTATTAGTAGATTTGCACAGTATAGTACATATTCCGTACAATTGACCACTAAATGGTAACCCCCGAATAAGTTTTTCAACTTGTTTAAGCCGTGGTCCATGTAAATCAATTCATGGTAACAGTACCTATATACATTGTTTATTAAAATAAGAGTATTTTGTTGGTGTTGACTGTAGTATCGACTAAATACACTCCTGTACTTGGTATCATTACAGTGGATGTTAGGTGTAGATCCACCAATGGTGTTTTTCTACATTCAGGTCATTAGCGGTGACGTCTGTTGGCTTTCTTTGATACTTCATGGCAGTACCAGGTACTTCGGAGACGCTCTTAATGTCAGTTGCTTTCCATCTTACATGTATCAGGTTTAGTATGTATTGATTTATCAATACGACCACTTGGTACAATAAATGCTTCTAAGAGAATTCGTTAGAATAAGCTCTTTTTAGAAGCAGTTTTTATTAAATCTAGCAACTATGATGAATGTCAACGATAGCAGAACCTTAACTTGACCTGAACTTTTGATTGATTGATTGATTGATTGATTGAAACTTTTATTATTAGATTAGCACAGTACAGTACATATTCCGTACAATTGACCACTAAATGGTAACACCCGAATACGTTTTTCAACTTGTTTAAGTCGGGGTCCACGTTAATCAATTCATGGTAACAGTACCTATATACATTGTTTATTAAAAGAACAGTATTTTGTTGGTGTTGACTGTAGTATCGACTAAATACGCTCCTGTACTTGGTATCATTACAGTGGATGTTAGGTGTAGATCCACCAATGGCGTTTTTTTACATTCAGGTCATTAGCGGTGACGCCGGTTAGCTTTCTTTGGTAGTTCATGGCAGTACCAGGTACTTCGGAGACGCTCTTAATGTCAGTAGCTTTCCATCTTACATGTATCAGGTTTAGTATGTATTGATTTATCAATACGACCACTCGGTACAATAAATGCTTCTAAGAGAATTCTTTAGAATAAACTCTTTTTAGAAGCAGTTTTTATTCAATCTAGCAGCTATGATGAATGTCAACGATAGCAGAACCTTAACTTGACCTGAACTTTTGATTGATTGAAACTTTTATTAGTAGATTGCACAGTTCAGTACATATTCCGTAAAATTGACCACTAAATGGTAAGACACGAATAAGTTTTTCAACTTGTTTAAGTCGTGGTCCACGTTAATCGATTCATGGTAACAGTACCTATATACATTGTTTATTAAAATAAGAGTATTTTGTTGGTGTTGACTGTAGTATCGACTAAATACACTCCTGTACAGGAGAGTTTCTTCAGGAAAATTAAAACTAAAACTATGTGTATAGGTACTTTTACCATGAATATATTAACGTGGACCACGACTTAAACAAGTGGAAAAACTTATTGGGGTGTTACCATTTAGTGGTCAATTGTACAGAATATGTACTGTACTGTGCAATCTACTAATAAAAGTTTCAATCAATCAATCAATCAAAAGTTCAGGACAAGTTAAGGTTCTGCTATTGTTGACATTCAGATAGAAACGCTATCAAGAACATCATAGCTGCTAGATTTAATAAAATCTCATTCTAAAAAGGGAGTTTATTCTAAAGAATTTTAAAGAAGAATGTATTGTACCAAGTGGTCGTATTGATAAATCAACACATACTAAACCTGATACATGTAAGATGGAAAGCTACTGACATTAAGAGCGTCTCCGAAGTACCTGGTACTGCCATGAACTACCAAAGAAAGCCAACCGACGTCACCGCTAATGACCTGAATGTAAAAATACGCCATTGGTGGATCTACACCTAACATCCACTGTAATGATAGTACTATACTAATACCGGTATACCGTACAACCCTAGAGTGTGCAGGTACTCTGCGCTTTGGATTTTTCTCATTTTTTTATTTTCTTTTAAAGACAAACAAGGACTCTTAACACCATAAAGTTTCCACTGATTAATGCCTGTGGGCCAAAATTAAAAGGGCGATATGAGTGATATTATTGCAAAAATATTAATTAAATCCATTTAAAAGATATTTTCCAGTGCTGAGCTTTCATTGGTTGTTTTCAAATCAGTTTGAAATAAAGCTGTGTTTTATTCCTTCCACCTGCAAAAACATGCACCTGGTTATAGGCTGGTTGGCAACACTAAATTGGCCCTAGTGTGTGATGAGGTGGCGATTTGTCCAGGGTGTACCTTGCCCTCCACTCATAGGGCAGCTGGGTTAGGCTTTAGCCCCCTTTTGACCCCAAAAGGGACAAGCGGTAGAAAATGGATGAATGGATGGGCTCTCATCTTTGGAAATTCTGCATTTTGATGTATGACGTTTTATTATAGATGGGTTTAATGGGCAGTGGTCCCCAACCACCAGGTTGCGGCCCGGTACCGGTCCGCAGCTTGATTGGTACCGGGCCGCAGAATTATTTTTTATAATTTTAATATTTTTTAATTTTGATTTTATTTTTTATTAAATCAACGGAAAAAACACAAGATAAACATACAATTAGTGCACCAACCCAAAAAAACTCCCTTTTTCGTGACAAAAAATACATAAATAAATAAAAAATAATAATATTAAAATGAATATGGGTTGAAAAGGATTTGCAAATCATTGTATTCCGTTTATATTTACATCTAACTGTCACGCCTATGGATCATGTTTTGTTTTGGTCATGTTATGTTTTGTTTACTGTTTTGCACTTCCTGGTTTGTTTTCGTTACCATGCCAACTCATTAGTTTCAGCTGTCATGTCACGCACCTGTTCCTTCACTAATTATGTCACTGCTATTTAAGCTATGATGAATGTCAACGATAGCAGAACCTTAACTTGACCTGAACTTTTGATTGATTGATTGATTGATTGAAACTTTTATTAGTAGATTTGCACAGTACAGTACATATTCTGTACAATTGACCACTAAATGGTAACACCCCAATAAGTTTTTCAACTTGTTTAAGTCGTGGTCCACGTTAATCGATTCATGGTAACAGTACCTATATACATTGTTTATTAAAATAAGAGTATTTTGTTGGTGTTGACTGTAGTATCGACTAAATACACTCCTGTACTTGGTATCATTACAGTGGATGTTAGGTGTAGATCCACCAATGGCGTATTTTTACATTCAGGTCATTAGCGGTGACGTCGGTTGGCTTTCTTTGGTAGTTCATGGCAGTACCAGGTACTTCGGAGACGCTCTTAATGTCAGTAGCTTTCCATCTTACATGTATCAGGTTTAGTATGTGTTGATTTATCAATACGACCACTTGGTACAATACATTCTTCTTTAAAATTCTTTAGAATAAACTCCCTTTTTAGAATGAGATTTTATTAAATCTAGCAGCTATGATGTTCTTGATAGCGTTTCTATCTGAATGTCAACAATAGCAGAACCTTAACTTGTCCTGAACTTTTGATTGATTGATTGATTGATTGATTGAAACTTTTATTAGTAGATTGCACAGTACAGTACATATTCTGTACAATTGACCACTAAATGGTAACACCCCAATAAGTTTTTCCACTTGTTTAAGTCGTGGTCCACGTTAATATATTCATGGTAAAAGTACCTATACACATAGTTTTAGTTTTAATTTTCCTGAAGAAACTCTCCTGAAAGAATCAATAAAGTACTATCTATCTATCTATCTATCCATCCATCCATCCATCCATCCATCCATCCATCCATCCATCCATCCATCCATCCATCCAACCACCCATCCATCCATCCATCCATCCATCCATCCATCCATCCATCCATCCATCCATCCATCCATCCATCCATCCATCCAACCACCCACCCATCCATCCATCCATCCATCCATCCATCCATCCATCCATCCATCCATCCATCCATCTATCCATCTATCTATCTATCTATCTATCTAGTTTAATCAAAGAACGGTATTTTTTTGGTGTTGAACTCTCATTATTAACCAACGTCAGTCAGTGTGTTGTAGTTTGTAAGGTCTCGTAAGGACGTTTTGGAGTTTAAAGGTCCAAACTTGAAAAGCCATCAAAGAGACTTCCTGTTTTTTTCCAAGACGGAAATTTAAGGTAATTATTAACCCCCTGTCAAGGTGAGAGAAGTGTGCGTTGTAGCATTTCCTTAAATTTGCATGCTCATACTTCTTTGAATACTACCCAGTTTACATTTTAACATTCTCCGTTGTTCTCCTTTGTTTTGTCCCGATACTAATATTTTGGTTCCAGTACTAACATTTATTTAGATACTTTTAGATACGCAAAAACATTCTCAAGCGGGTTTTCAGTCTCTGAGTGTC
The DNA here is from genome assembly GCF_033978795.1 of Nerophis ophidion. Lineage (NCBI taxonomy): Eukaryota > Metazoa > Chordata > Actinopteri > Syngnathiformes > Syngnathidae > Nerophis > Nerophis ophidion. Next base: position 4,311,774 of record NC_084629.1, read on the forward strand.
CAAAGCCATTTTTATTAACCCGCGGAATAATCTGGATATAAAACGGCAAAATAATCGGAATGAATAAAGAAATAACGCTGCTACAAGTAACCGCAATATATACTTAATTTTTTATTTATTTCTTTGGCAACGTCGTTACCGTTACTTTTATTATATAGTAGTTAAGTTGAGTTAAAGTCCCAATGATTGTCACAAACACACCAGGTGTGGTGAAATGTGTCCTCTGCATTTGACCCATCCCCTATTCACCCCCTGGGAGGTGAGGGGAGCGGTGAGCAGCAGCGGTGGCCGCGCTCAGGAATCATTTTGGTGATTTAACCCCCAATTCCAAGGCTTGATGCTGATTGCCAAGCAGGGAGGTAATGGGTCCCATTTTTATAGTCTTTGGTATGACTCGGCCGGGGTTTGAACTCACAACCTACCGACACTCTAACCACAGTGTTGTCCCAATACCAATATTTTGGTACCGGTACCAAAATGTATTTAGATACTTTTCAGTACTTTTCTAAATAAAAGGGACCACAAAAAAGTGCATTATTGGCTTTATTTTAACAAAAAAATCTTAGGGTACATTAAACATATGTTTATTATTGCTAGTTTGTCCTTAAATAAAATAGTAAACATACAAGACAACTTGTGTTTTATTACTAAGTAAACAAACAAAGGCTCCTAATTATTCTGCTGACATATGCAGTAACACATTGTGTCATTTATCATAATATTATTTAGTCAACATCACGAGGGACAAACTGTATAAACGGATTATTAATCGACTTGTTCATTTACTGTCAATATCTGTATCTTTCTCTTTTAACATGTTCTATCTTCTCTCTTGTTTGATACTTTACATCAGTTTTGGATGATACCACAAATGTAGGTATCGATTCGATACCAAGTCGTTACAGGATCATACGTTGGTCATATTCAAAGTCCTCATGTGTCCATTGAGATATTTCCTGAGTTTATAGACATAACATGAATTTGAACAAAAACACAAAAAGAAATGTTGTGATGCTAAAAAAAATATCGATGTAATCGACTAGATACGCTCCTGTATTTGGTATCAATACAGTGGATTTGTTACGATCCGCTGCCCGGATCGTTTGTTATTTGGATTTTTTAGTTTGTTTGTGCACGTCCTGATTTGTTCTGTCGCCATGGTTGCATATTTGTTCCACCTGTTCCTTGTTTCCGGACTCTCACCTGTTTGTTGATTACCATCCTTATTTAAGCCTGCATTTTTTTGTGACTCGTTCTCGCTTCCTAGCCTTGTTTCCCCTCAACAAGTGATGACGCTATCTCCCGACTTTGGTAAATCTGTTTGGTACTTGTTAACTTCCATGCTATTCCTGTGTTTAGTTCCCTAGTTTCCATGCTAGCGCTTTGGGTTTGTCTTTTCTACCTAGCACCAGTGTTTTTGTTCTTAGCCTGTTTTTAGTTATATAAACCATTATTTCTTACCTGTACGCTGTGTCCGAGCCCGATCTGTATCTTGAAAGAGCACCACCCGAACCTCCATGCCACAGGATGTTAAGTGTAGATCCACCAATTGCGTTTGTTTACATTTTGACGCCGGTGAGCTAGTGTGTAGTGAAGCATGTTTAGCTATTCCTCGTCCTGCAGTGATAATGATACTTGTAAGAAACTTATTTTATTTTTCGCCATGGAGGTGAGGGTTAGTGATTTAGAAGTAGTTACAACACTGCAGACTGCGGCTGGACTGAGCCGCTAGCTAGCTAGCCATGTTTTAAAGCACTTCTTCCTGAACTTCACCTTCATCGTTAGTTTTTAAGCCAAAATGCGTCCGTTCTTCCTTTTCTGTCCACACACTGTGTCTGCTTGTGTGTACTCAGGGATTGTGCACTGCCGAACATGCTCATCTGCTCTTAAACCAGCAATGACATGACGTTACAACTACGGGGACTGGTACTTTTCAGAGGCAGTATAGTACCGAAAATGGTTCTTTAGTATGGCGGTACTATACTAATACCGGTACTATACTAATACCGGTATACCGTACAACCCTAGAGTGTGCAGGTACTCTGCGCTTTGGATTTTTCTCGTTTTTTTCTTTTCTTTTAAGGACAAACAAGGACTCTTAACACCATAAAAATGCTAATGTGGATAATTGCGGTCTTAATGATAATAATGAGTGCAGTGTTTTAAGCAAAGGATTGCCAAAAAGTCTGTTTCCACTGATTAATGCCTGTGGGCCAAAATTAAAAGGGCGATATGAGTGATATTATTGCAAAAATATTAATTAAATCCATTTAAAAGATATTTTCCAGTGCTGAGCTGTCATTGGTTGTTTTCAAATCAGTTTGAAATAAAGCTGTGTTTTATTCCTTCCACCTGCAAAAACATGCACCTGGTTATAGGCTGGTTGGCAACACTAAATTGGCCCTAGTGTGTGATGAGGTGGCGATTTGTCCAGGGTGTACCTTGCCCTCCACTCATAGGGCAGCTGGGTTAGGCTTTAGCCCCCTTTTGACCCCAAAAGGGACAAGCGGTAGAAAATGGATGAATGGATGGGCTCTCATCTTTGGAAATTCTGCATTTTGATGTATGACGTTTTATTATAGATGGGTTTAATGGGCAGTGGTCCCCAACCACCGGGTTGCGGCCCGGTACCGGTCCGCAGCTTGATTGGTACCGGGCCGCAGAATTATTTTTTATAATTTTAATATTTTTTAATTTTTATTTTATTTTTTATTAAATCAACGGAAAAAACACAAGATAAACATACAATTAGTGCACCAACCCAAAAAAACTCCCTTTTTCATGACAAAAAATACATAAATAAATAAAAAATAATAATATTAAAATGAATATGGGTTGAAAAGGATTTGCAAATCATTGTATTCCGTTTATATTTACATCTAACTGTCACGCCTATGGATCATGTTTTGTTTTGGTCATGTTATGTTTTGTGTACTGTTTTGCACTTCCTGGTTTGTTTTCGTTACCATGCCAACTCATTAGTTTCAGCTGTCATGTCACGCACCTGTTCCTTCACTAATTATGTCACTGCTATTTAAGCCATTCTGTTTCTGTTCTTCGTCCTGGCAACTTTACCTACTCACACCTCCTTCTCATGCCTACCACCTGCTGTCATGTAAGTTTGTGTTTATAGTTCATTGTTATTCATGCCATTGAGCAAGTGTTTTGGTTTTGTGTTTATAGTTATAGCCCAGGGGTGGGCATTACGTCGATCGCGATCGACTGGTCGATCTCGGAGGGTGTGTCAGTCGATCTCAAGCCAGGCATTGAAAAATATACATAAAAATGAGCAATCATCAATCATACCAAGACTTCACTTTCGTCAGTTGTTTGACATTCTCGGCACCCGAGGATCTTGTGAGATGACGCTGGCTGCTGCGAGCTCATATTTAAGAAAAAAATCACTAACAGGGCGGACGCAGAGAAACACATTTTATTTCTAGAGACTCCGTACCTACTGTCAAAACTCTAAAGACCGACTGCACACTTCCTGTCTTCACCATAAAAGACCTGTTTCATCCTGCCTGTGCTAACAAAATAAGAGTCTCAGAAAGCTAGCGTGCACAAGCTAGCAAGCTACGGAGTTTGATGCCAATGTATTTCTCCCCCGCCCTCAGCGACCGCTTTCTCACTTGCTTGCCCACCCGCACACTCACTGACGTCACTCACCTGCTGCCAGACATTAAAGGGCCACACACATATGCTACTCTCATAACAAAGTGTTTAAAAACGAGTATGCAAGTTGGACAAATGAGATGCCAAATCCAACCACTTTCATGTGGTATTGGACAGAAAGGAGGACTTTTTTTTCCTCCATTTGAAAATGCGGACGTTATCAGCACCACTGTCTAATTCCAATCAATGCAAGTCATCAGAATCAGGTAACACACCAACTTATATTCTTGTCTTCATGAAAGAAAGACATCCATGTGTGTTAAACATGCTTGTATTATCATTAAACACCATTAACTTGTTAACAAAAATGTCTCTTTCATAAATAAATAAATAAATTATGAATAGGAATGAGGTAGATCTCCTCGACTTGGTCAATTGAAAAGTAGCTCACCTGCAGAAAAAGTGTGAGCGCCCCTGTTATAGCCTCTGTGCTCGTCTTTTGTTTTCATTAGTCCAGTTTGTTCTCCGCCATTGTGCGCGCCATTTGTCCGCCTTTGTTGTCGTTTGTTTGTGTGGTAATAATTAAAAACGTACTCACGTTCACGCCTGGCTCGTGCCGATCATCCAAAACATCCCATAGTCCAAGTCGTGTACTAACACAATTTCCCAGCTCATATGGAAACAGGGTTTGTACTTTGGCAAGTGCAACCTGAAACTCGCACATTTTGTGTGTTTTATCCAATCTAGGTCAAGGCTTAATTATCGCGATCATAGAAACATTTTTGCCATCATGCATTAGTGTGCCAGAGAGGGTTTCTTTTCTCCGTGGGCAATAATCTTTCTCCTTGGTAAGTGAATAGACTCTAATTGCAATTTACTGACCATTTCGCTCCTTATCTGCCTTCCTGTCCTCGGTGGTGCTGCTGGGGGAGGGGGGGGGGGGGGGATCTAGACCCCGTACGCATTGTGTCCTCGATTATGGACATAAAAATGGAAGCTTTGCTCCAAGCAATTACCCGGCGCGACACATTCAGAGCGGCGGTGTATAGGTGAAGGGAGAGTGCTGGGAGAGACAAAAACACTCAGGTGTGGAGGAGGGACAAAAAAAAAAAAAAAGCGAGAGTGGGGGGAAAATGATGAAGAATGGCAGAGTCGGATTAGCTGTCGCCGGCGAGCTGTTCTCTAAATGCATTGTGGCAGGGAGCTGTCGATGTGGAGGAACGTAGGAAATAAGGAAAGAGGAACAGGAGCCAATCTGCTTGCCCGATTTGATGTGATGCCAATGGAGTGTTGTGACTGGCCCCCCGACCCCCTTATTCCTCATCACTGTCATCATCATCATTATTATAATCATCTCCCTGATCACTACCAAACTCCAGAAGGGAGCAGGTGGAAACCGAGGCTACGCAGATAAGTGCTGGCACTAGGAATTTTCCAAACAGGTGACCCAGGGGACCCCCGCCGAGTCATAAAAAACGGGGTGCCGCAGTAAATTTTTGGGGGTCTGTCCGGTTCAAACACTGATGACATTTATTAAAACAGACAAGAAGCAAGGAATCATGGAGTGCGGTGAAGGTTGAGTGCGGTCAAAGCCACGCCCCAAGAAGGAGGTATTAACTATTTCGGGATACAGATACATTCAGAAGAAGACTTTCACGTAGAACTGAACAATCCTAAAGTCAGACCGACAATCTAATCAGACAAACAAATCCCAACAATGAAATAATGGAGGCAATGAAGTCGCTTGTTGTCTTTCCCGCATCTAATTCTCACCAGACTTTGAAGTTGAAGATGAAGTCCATTGAAAAGTTGTTTTCAATCAATCAATGTTTACTTATATAGCCCTAAATCACTAGTGTCTCAAAGGGCTGCACAAACCACAACACAAACCACTACGACATCCTCGGTAGGCCCACATAAGGGCAAGGAAAACTCACACCCAGTGGGACGTCGGTGACAATGATGACTATGAGAACCTCGGAGAGGACGAAAGCAATGGATGTCGAGCGCGAGAGTCCAGTCCAAAGCGGATCAAACTCAGCAGCGAGAGTCCCGTCCACAGTGGAGCCAGCAGGAAACCATCCCAAGCGCAGGGATGTCCCAAGCCGATACACAGGCAAGCGGTCCATCCTGGGTCCCGACTCTGGACGAGCGGTCCATCCTGGGTCCCGACTCTGGACAGCCAGTACTTCATCCATGGCCACCGGACCGGATATAGTAGGACATAGGAGAAAAAGAAAAGAAACGGCAGATCAACTGGTCTAAAAAGGGAGTCTATTTAAAGGCTAGAGTATACAAATGAGTTTTAAGGCGAGACTTAAATGCTTCTACTGAGGTGGCATCTCGAACTGTTACCGGGAGGGCATTCCAGAGTACTGGAGCCCGAAATGAAAACGCTCTATAGCCCGCAGACTTTTTTTGGGGCTTTGGGAATCACTAATAAGCCGGAGTCCTTTGAACGCAGATTTCTTGCCGGGACATATGGTACAATACAATCGGCAAGATAGGCTGGAGCTAGACCGTGTAGTATTTTATACGTAAGTAGTAAAACCTTAAAGTCACATCTTAAGTGCACAGGAAGCCAGTGCAGGTGAGCCAGTACAGGTGTAATGTGATCAAACTTTCTTGTTCTTGTCAAAAGTCTAGCAGCCGCATTTTGTACCAACTGTAATCTTTTAATGCAAGATTTGCCATAAGTTAATTTGAAAGAAGTCAAGATCAGCCTCCTTCTTTGTGACCAGTATAACCATGCAACCGGAAACGGAACGGGTGTTGTTGACTTTTTTCACAGTATCGCCAACATCATTAATAGATCGTGGAACAAATACTACACTGTAATACATATAAAACTCAATTTAACACTTAATTTACGTCAAAGCACGTGGTGATTTACAAAATAAATCCATCCATCCATCTTCTTCCGCTTATCCGAGGTCGGGTCGCAGGGGGCAGCAGCCTAAGCAGGGAAGCCCAGACTTCCCTCTCCCCAGCCACTTGGTCCAGTTCCTGAATGATTGATTGAAACTTTTATTAGTAGATTTCACAGAACAGTACATATTCCGTTTAATTGACTACTAAATGGTAACACCTGAATAAGTTTTTCAACTTCTTTAAATTGGGGTACACGTTAATCAATTCGCCGGGGGATGCCGAGGCGTTCCCAGGCCAGCCGGAAGACATAGTCTTCCCAACGTGTCCTGGGTCTTCCCCGTGGCCTCCTACGGGTCGGACGTGCCCTAAACACCTCCCTAGGGAGGCGTTCGGGTGCCATCCTGACCAGATGCCCGAACCACCTCATCTGGCTCCTCTCGATGTGGAGGAGCAGCGGCTTTACTTTGAGTTCCTCCCGGATGCCAGAGCTTCGGGGGTTGGGCGAGAGGCGTGGTTGGGGTCGGCGCGTTGTTGGGGGCTTAGTTAAGAGGGGAGGAGTATATTTACAGCTATCCATCCATCCATTTTCTACCGCTTATTCCCCTTGGGGGAATAACAATCGGGCAGAAGGCGTCGTACACCCTGGACAAGTCGCCACCTCATCGGAGTATGTGTACAAATCTTTATTTATAATTGAATCACTTGTTTATTTTTCAACAAGTTTTTAGTTATTTTTATATCCATCCATTTTCTACCGCTTATTCCCTTTGGGGTCGCGGGTGGCACTGGTGCCTATCTCAGCTACAATCGGGCAGAAGGCGGGGTACACCCTGGACAAGTCACCACCTCATCGCAGTATGTGTACAAATCTTTATTTATAATTGAATCACTTGTTTATTTTTCAACAAGTTTTTAGTTATTTTTATATCCATCCATCCATCCATTTTCTACCGCTTATTCCCTTTGGGGTCACGGGTGGCGCTGGTGCCTATCTCAGCTACAATCGGGCAGAAGGCGTCGTACACCCTGGACAAGTCGCCACCTCATCGGAGTATGTGTACAAATCTTTATTTATAATTGAATCACTTGTTTATTTTTCAACAAGTTTTTAGTTATTTTTATATCCATCCATTTTTTACCGCTTATTCCCTTTGGGGTCGCGGGTGGCGCTGGTGCCTATCTCAGCTACAATCGGGCAGAAGGCGGTGTACACCCTGGACAAGTCGCCACCTCATCGGAGTATGTGTACAAATCTTTATTTTATAATTGAATCACTTGTTTATTTTTCAACAAGTTTTTAGTTATTTTTATATCCATCCAACCATCCATTTTCTACCGCTTATTCCCTTTGGGGTCGCGGGTGGCACTGGTGCCTATCTCAGCTACAATCGGGCAGAAGGCGGGGTACACCCTGGACAAGTCGCCACCTCATCGGAGTATGTGTACAAATCTTTATTTATAATTGAATCACTTGTTTATTTTTCAACAAGTTTTTAGTTATTTTTATATCCATCCATCCATCCATTTTCTACCGCTTATTCCCTTTGGGGTCGCGGGTGGCGCTGATGCCTATCTCAGCTACAATCGGGCAGAAGGCGGGGTACACCCTGGACAAGTCGCCACCTCATCGGAGTATGTGTACAAATCTTTATTTATAATTGAATCACTTGTTTATTTTTCAACAAGTTTTTAGTTATTTTTATATCCATCCAGCCATCCATTTTTCTACCGCTTATTCCCTTTGGGGTCGCGGGTGGCGCTGGTGCCTATCTCAGCTACAATCGGGCAGAAGGCGGGGTACACCCTGGACAAGTCGCCACCTCATCGGAGTATGTGTAGAAATCTTTATTTATAATTGAATCACTTGTTTATTTTTCAACAAGTTTTTAGTTATTTTTATATCTTTTTTTTCCAAATAGTTCAAGAAAGACCACTACAAATGAGCAATATTTTGCACTGTTATACAATTTAATAAATCAGAAACTGATAACATAGAGCTGTATTTTACTTCTTTATCTTCTTTTTTTCCAACCAAAAATGCTTTGCTCTGATTAGGGGGTACTTGAATTAAAAAAAATGTTCACATTGTTGATAATAAAGGTAAACTATTGGTTTTGTTCATGATCAATAGCGCTTTTTCTATTGGTATTTGAATTGCTCCAGTTTTAGTGTAAAAATGCTCATTGTCATTACTATATTATTTATTTCACTAACTGCTTATTTGCTTTCACTTTTACGATCATATTTGTACATATTGTATATGCTGGTGTTGTTCTATTGTTGTTATTGTTATTGTTGTATTTGCTCTTGTTGTTTTTGTCTCTCTGTCTAATCCCCCTCTTATCCCCACAATTTCCCCCTCTGTCTTCCTTTTTTTCTCCTTCTATCCCCTCCTGCTCCGGCCCGGCTGCACCAAATGACAATATAAATACATTTAATAATGTCAAATTCTTTTGTAAAGAAAAATGGGCATCTAAAAAAAAAAAAAAAGTTTACAGGGGGTACATCTCTGAGAAAAGGTTGAGAACCACTGCTCTAAAAGCCGTAGATTTTATTGTCACATATGTATGTACAGTAGATGGCAGTATTGTCCTGTTTAAGAGTGTCACGACATTGCTGTTTACGGCAGACGAACTGCTTTACGGTGGACGAAAACGTGACTGCTGTTGTTGTGTGTTGTTACCGCGCTGGGAGGACTTTAATGAGACTGCCTAACAATAAACCCACATAAGAAACCAAAAACTCGCCTTAGATCATTCTACAGTTATAACGTCATTGGGCAAATACATTTAATAAAGTCAAATTCAAATAAGGCAACAAGAGAAGTATCCTACACTTCTCTTTTGTAAAGTAAATCTGAACAGCCGATATGGGGATCTAAAAAAAAATTAAAAACATACAAATGTTCACAGCAGGTACATCTCTGAAAAAAAGGTTGAGAACCACTCCTCTAAAAGCCGTAGATGTTATTGTCACATATGTATGTACAGTAGATGGCAGTATTGTCCTGTTTAAGAGTGGCACGACATTGCTGTTTACGGCAGACGAACTGCTTTACGGTGGACGAAAACGTGACTGCTGTTGTTGTGTGTTGTTACCGCGCTGGGAGGACTTTAATGAGACTGCCTAACAATAAACCCACATAAGAAACCAAAAACTCGCCCTAGATCATTCTACAGTTATAACGTCATTGGGCAAATACATTTAATAAAGTCAAATTCAAATAAGGCAACAAGAGAAGTATCCTACACTTCTCTTTTGTAAAGTAAATCTGAAAAGCCGATATGGGGATCTAAAAAAAAATTTAAAAAATACAAATGTTCACAGCAGGTACATCTCTGAAAAAAAGGTTGAGAACCACTCCTCTAAAAGCAGTAGATGTTATTGTCACATATGTATGTACAGTAGATGGCAGTATTGTCCTGTTTAAGAGTGTCACGACATTGCTGTTTACGGCAGACGAACTGCTTTACGGTAGACGAAAACGTGACTGCTGTTGTTGTGTGTTGTTACCGCGCTGGGAGGACTTTAATGAGACTGCCTAACAATAAACCCACATAAGAAACCAAAAACTCGCCCTAGATCATTCTACAGTTATAACGTCATTGGGCAAATACATTTAATAAAGTCAAATTCAAATAAAGCAACAAGAGAAGTATCCTACACTTCTCTTTTGTAAAGTAAATCTGAACAGCCGATATTGGCATCTAAAAAAAAAAAAAAAAAAAAAAATGTTCACAGGGGGTACATCTCTGAAAAAAAGGTTGAGAACCACTCCTCTAAAAGCCGTAGATGTTATTGTCACATATGTATGTACAGTAGATGGCAGTATTGTCCTGTTTAAGAGTGGCACGACATTGCTGTTTACGGCAGACAAACTGCTTTACGGTAGACGAAAACGTGACTGCTGTTGTTGTGTGTTGTTACCGCGCTGGGAGGACTTTAATGAGACTGCCTAACAATAAACCCACATAAGAAACCAAAAACTCGCCCTAGATCATTCTACAGTTATAACGTCATTGGGCAAATACATTTAATAAAGTCAAATTCAAATAAGGCAACAAGAGAAGTATCCTACACTTCTCTTTTGTAAAGTAAATCTGAACAGCCGATATGGGGATCTAAAAAAAAATTAAAAACATACAAATGTTCACAGCAGGTACATCTCTGAAAAAAAGGTTGAGAACCACTCCTCTAAAAGCCGTAGATGTTATTGTCACATATGTATGTACAGTAGATGGCAGTATTGTCCTGTTTAAGAGTGGCACGACATTGCTGTTTACGGCAGACGAACTGCTTTACGGTAGACGAAAACGTGACTGCTGTTGTTGTGTGTTGTTACCGCGCTGGGAGGACGTTAATGAGACTGCCTACCAATAAACCCACATAAGAAACCAAGAACTCGCCCTCGATCATTCTACAGTTATAACGTTCATTGGGCAGGCACTCTGTTTATATTGTGGGAAAGCAGACGTGAAAACAGGCTGTCGACAAGTCACTCGGGTCCGCATGGAGCTGGAGGGGGCGTGAATTTCGGGAGATTTTCGAGAGAAAGTTTGTCCCGGGAGGTTTTCGGGAGAGGCACTGAATTTCGGGAGTCTCTCGGAAAATCCAGGTGGGTTGGCATGTATGCAAAGGGCAGCCTTGGCGGAGTCCAACCCTCACTGGAAACGGGTCTGATCATACAAGGAGCGAACCGCCACAATCCGACAGTCCGGTACCTCATACTCTCTGAGCACTCTGAAAATCCTGTGATTTGGAGTCCGAGGGCTGACTTTAGTGCTTTTTTGGAGCCAGACCCTGTCCGAGACGGGCGTTCACAAACCCAGCTCATTGGCATTGAAAGCTACAGATGCGCAACACAGGGAAAGCAATTTTTAAACTGTCTAAATTTCAGCATCCAGTCGAGATAGACTTTGGTTGACACACTTCCAATCAACTTTTCTGGGAAAAAAATATATTTATGACAACTGTAAGGAAGAAATTTCTCATGCAGATGAATTTGACTTTCACAACAGATCCGTGCAGGAGTGGCAGTGTTTCCTTATTAAGGTAATCTGCTCGTTGACAGCTGCTAAATTGCTTGCTGTCCTCTTTTCAGACCGGTGTAATGTTTTGACACAATGGTGCTGATCTCACCCTGCAAGTGTTGTTCAGCTCTATTATGAATCGCCGCGCTTCGGGTAATTGCAACTCTGGTGTCGAGCTCTTTAGTTTTTGTGTCGTTGGAAAAACATCACGTGGAAGCTTTTGTTAAACCCCAGCAGATAGCTGCCGGACAAAGTTAATGCTCCAGGCCAGGGGCGTCGCCAAACATCACCCAAATAATGAAACTATACACTTATACTGTAAACTGAACAGAACTTTCCTCCAGAAAGTCTCATTTCTGTCCTTGTGATGTCAGATGAAACAAAAATGTAGCTGTTTGGCCACAATCCATCCATCTTCTTCCGCTTATCTGAGGTCGGGTCGCGGGGGCAACAGCCTAAGCAGGGAAACCCAGACTTCCCTCTCCCCAGCCACTTCGTCTCGCTCTTTCCGGGGGATCCCGATGCGTTCCCAGGCCAGCCGGGAGACATAGTCTTCCCAACGTGTCCTGGGTCTTCCCCATGGCCTCCTACCGGTTGGATGTGCCCTAAACACCTCCCTAGGGAGGCGTTCGGGTGGCATCCCGACCAGATGCCCGAACCACCTCATCTGGCTCCTCTCCATGTGGAGGAGCAGCGGCTTTACTTTGAGTTCCTCCCGGATGGCAGAGCTTCTCACCCTATCTCTAAGGGAGAGCGGGAAACTCATTTCGGCCGCTTGTTCCCAGGATGTCCTTTCGGTCATGACCCAAAGCTCATGACCATAGGTGAGGACGGGAACGTAGATCGACCGGTAAATTGAGAGCTTTGCCTTCCGGCTCAGCTCCTTCTTCACCACAACGGATCGGTACAACGTCCGCATTACTGAAGACGCCGCACCGATCCGCCTGTCGATCTCATGATCCACTCTTCCCTCACTCGTGAACAAGACTCCTAGGTACTTGAACTCCTCCACTTGGGGCAGGGTCTCCTCCCCAACCCGGAGATGGCATTCCACCCTTTTCCGGGCGAGAACCATGGACTCGGATTTGGAGGTGCTGATTCTCATTCCGGTCGCTTCACACTCGGCTGCGAACCGATCCAGTGAGAGCTGAAGATCCTGGTCAGATGAAGCCATCAGGACCACATCATCTGCAAAAAGCAGAGACCTAATCCTG
>NC_084629.1:4327003-4367003 GCF_033978795.1 Nerophis ophidion
GATGTTCACATGGTGATTTTTGCACACAATTATGTTCAGCCCACTGTGAATGCAAATGAGGCAGCGCTGTGGAGACATTAGCAAATAGGTGAGTGGGAGCCCATCAGCCCTTGCACTCCAGCTTGTCCACTGTCACGCCTACATATGTCCTGCAGTCTGTGGGGACGTCATGTGAGAGAGACCACCGACACTGGTAGTCAGTCCAAGCATGCATTTTGTGCTTCTTCTCCGGCTTTTTAAGACATGTATTCCAAAGTAAGGAGTCATGACTGACCTTAACTAGGGCTGTAAGAGAAGAACATGAAATGTATTTTTATTTTATACGTTCATGCCAAGTATTTTCATTATATCGTGTTTATGTTAGCTTTACTTCTGTATCTACTATAACAGGGGTAGGGAACCTATGGCTCTAGAGCCAGATGTGGCTCTTTGGATGACTGCATCTGGCTCTCAGATACATCTTAAGCTGACATTTTTTAACACCAGACCTGGGAAAATTAAGGCCCGGGGGCCACATGGGGCCCGTTATGCTTTTCAATCAGGCCCACCGGACATTCCCAAATAATGTTTTTTAGATCTTCCATCATCCATCCATCCATCCATCCATCCATCATCTTCCGCTTATCCGAGGCCTGGTCGCGGGGGCAACAGCCTAAGCAGGGAAACCCAGACTTCCCTCTCCCCAGCCACTTCGTCTAGCTCTTCCCGGGGGATCCCGAGGCGTTCCCAGGCCAGCCGGGAGACATAGTCTTCCCAACGTGTCCTGGGTCTTCCCCGTGGTTTCCTACCGGTTGGACGTGCCCTAAACACCTCCCTAGGGAGGCGTTCGGGTGGCATCCTCACCAGATGCCCGAACCACCTCATCTGGCTCCTCTCGATGTGAAGGAGCAGCGGCTTTACTTTGAGCTCCTCCCGGATGGCAGAGCTTCTCACCCTATCTCTAAGGGAGAGCAGGAAACTCATTTGGGCCGCTTGTACCCGTGATCTTATCCTTTCGGTCATGACCCAAAGCTCATGACCATAGGTGAGGATGGGAACGTAGATCGACCGGTAAATTGAGAGCTTTGCCTTCCGGCTCAGCTCCTTCTTCACCACAACGGATCGGTACAACGTCCGCATTACTGAAGACGCCGCACCGATCCGCCTGTCGATCTCATGATCCACTCTTCCCTCACTCGTGAACAAGACTCCTAGGTACTTGAACTCCTCCACTTGGGGCAGGGTCTCCTCCCCAACCCGGAGATGGCACTCCACCCTTTTCCGGGCGAGAACCATGGACTCGGACTTGGAGGCGCTGATTCTCATCCCGGTCGCTTCACACTCAGTTGCGAAGAGATCCAGCGAGAGCTGAAGATCCCGGTCAGATGAAGCCATCAGGACCACATCATCAGCAAAAAGCAGAGACCTAATCCTGCGGCCACCAAACAGGAACCCCTCAACGCCTTGACTGCGCCTAGAAATTCTGTCCATAAAAGTTATGAACAGAATCGGTGACAAAGGACAGCCTTGGCGGAGTCCAACCCTCACTGGAAATGTGTCCGACTTACTGCCGGCAATGCGGACCAAGCTCTGACACTGATCATACAGGAAGTGGACCGCCACAATCAGACGGTCCGATACCCCATACTCTCTGAGCACTCCCCACAGGACTTCCCGGGGGACACGGTCGAATGCCTTCTCCAAGTCCACAAAGCACATGTAGACTGGTTGGGCAAACTCCATGCACCCTCAAGAACCCTGCCGAGAGTATAGAGCTGGTCCACAGTTCCACGACCAGGACGAAAACCACACTGTTCCTCCTGAATCCGAGGTTCGACTATCCGGCGTAGCCTCCTCTCCAGTACACCTGAATAGACCTTACCGGGAAGGCTGAGGAGTTGGATCCCACGATAGTTGGAACACACCCTCCGGTCCCCCTTCTTAGAGAGAGGAACCACCACCCCGGTCTGCCAATCCAGAGGTACCGCCCCCGATGTCCACGCGATGCTGCAAAGTCTTGTCAACCAAGACAGCCCCAGAGCAACCAGAGCTTTAAGGAACCTTTAGATCTTCAAGATGGAAATTGTAGCTGTCATTATGATGTGCAGTGATGTTTTCAAATGACCGTGAGTCTTGAACTATACAAAGTATTTCAATGATTGAAATATGCTCTTTTGCATGATATAGTTACTATGGTAATATAATTGGTTACTATGCTAATCTAATTAGTTACTATGGTAATCTAAGTCACGGCAGCTCAGACGAGGCACCAAGCAGTGTGGGTGGTGAGCGTTTCCACAGAGTGTTTCCAGAGCGGTCAACCTGAAATGCGGGTGTCAGGGACAGACGCGGAAAGATATTTTTACAACAAAGTTCTAAAGCTTTGTGATGTATCAGATATATCAGATTTTAAGTGGGTTTTTTTACCCTTCACTTTCATATTCTCCTGCGTCTGTTGCATTTTTGTTGCGTTTTGCTTGATTGTAAAATATGTCGATCGAGAGGGGGGGTGACATTCATATGTTGTCAATATTCAGTGTTTTATCGTTCATAGTAAATATTGTAAATCCCACATTCTTCATTTTCATGTACATTCTGGGTGTCTTGGTCAGTAAAAAAATGTAAAATTCCATTCTGTTTTCAAGACAGTCTCTCATAACTCTTTTTTAGCATTCAATCAGACATCATTGTGAGGTTTTGTGTTACTGTTCCTAAAAATCAGATATACCGGCCCCCCCCAGACACATTTTTTTCTCTAAATTAACAAGAAGATAGATAAAAACAAGAAGCTTATGGACTACGGTGTTGACACGGACTACAAAGGCGGATGCGCGCACAATTTAAGGATTTATGCAGATCCCAAATACAGATCAGCAGGTAACCAAAGGTAAGAAAAGTTGCTTTTGCATAATATTGCGAAACAAAACGCCACCTTATAAACACACCATAATGAAACAAAAACCCAAAACTCAAAATAGCGCTCTTACGCCCCTTAGGAATAAAACACTGACAAAACTGCTCCTGGGAAGAAAACACAGACAAAACTGCTTGTAACTTCCGGTAGGAATGTCGTAGATACATGAAACAGAAAACCTCTATGCAGGTCTCACTTAGACCTACATTTCAATAATTGACATCCTTTCCTTGAAGTTCCGCCTTGTTTCTGCTGAATCAGCAACATTTAAAACATCAAACACAGCTGTTACGCGTATGTTCCGGAGCATAGGGCTCACCGGATTATAAGGCGCTTTGGCGATGAGCGGGTCTAGTCAGGTCTATTTTCATACAAAAGGCGCATTAAAATAATTGCCCAGGCCTGCTTAACACGATTAGTAATTAATAATTCCGCAGGTAATCACAGTGTTCAAAATAACGTTCAACATATGAAACATTCTCATGCATTTTAATCATCCATCCATTTTTCTACCGCACCTGTTCAAGAAGTCGCATCAATGGTTAGAAGTATTTTATTTTGTTATTGGTTAGCTTAAGAATCAAAATGTTTAAAAAAAAAAAAAGACTTATTATACTCTAAAAATGTTGGTCTTACTTAAAAATGCATGTAATTAGTTGTATTCAGTGTTAAAAAAAAATATTAATACACTTTAAAATATTTGGCTTTCATGGCTCTCTCAGCTAAAAAGGTTCCCGACCCCTGTACTATAACCTATTTTTTCTTTTTATCAGTAAACTACCGGTAATATATTATTTTAAAGATGTCTACCTTTTCTCTTTAGAACCCGGGATTCTGCTACTCAACGGAACCGATTATAAGAATTTTGGGTTTTTTCTTGTGGTAATGCATGTTGCTTTGTTTACTTATATGATTGTTTTTTCATATTTAACACAGAGCTGATACTGTTATAGTTTGTCCTGAGCACATTCGCTCGTCTGCATTTATTTGAGTTTTTCTTTGCTGTGGAAGCCAGGAAGTAGTCGGTTCAAATTTGCCAGTTTTGTCTTTGTTGATAGATAGATAGATTAGATAGATAGTACTTGTTGATTCCTTCAGGAGAGTTCCCATAGGAAAATTTATTTTCCAGCAGCAGTGTACCGAATTGAGTGAAGTGAATTATATTTATATAGCGCTTTTCTCTAGTGACTCAAAGCGCTTGACATAGTGAAACCCAATATCTAAGTTACATTTGAACCAGTGTGGGTGGCACTGGGAGGCAGGTGGGTAAAGTGTCTTGCCCAAGGACACAACGGCAGTGACTAGGATGGCGGAAGCGGGGATCGAACCTAGAACCCTCAAGTTGCTGGCACGGCCACTCTACCAACCGAGCTATACCGCCCCACTTAGGATATGAAACATGAACTAAACAACGCACTAAACTGTGGTTTGAATAACGAAGAAAACTTACGTGGCAAGACAGGAGCGGCATGCCTTTCAATGGATAGGCACCAGCGCTCCTAAAGGGAATAAGTGGTAGAAAATAGATGGATGGATGGACAAGAGCGGCATGAATCAAGCATGAATAATGAGCATGAAAATGTTACTCGATGTCAGAAGTTATCTACGACATGAAGTGAGCCGGAGTGATGACGCCAGGCCGACTGCCTGGCAACTGCAAGCTTAAATAATATTTAATAATAATATTTATTTGTAAATATTATTATTAATAATAATTATATATAATTATTTAAAGCAGGAATCGAACCTGGAACCCTCAAGTTGCTGGCAACCAAGCTATACCGCCCGAATTGAGATCGAATTTTAAAAGATAAATATTAGGGGTATAAATGGAAATAAAATAGAAAATACAACAATAAGAACAAAAATAAAAACATAACTATAAGAATAAGAATATAACAAGATAACCTCGGCAGTAGTGACCATGTTATGAAAATGTATTGCGCTGTTTTTTTTGTTGTAGTTATTTCAGTATTGTTATTTGAGTCTTATATCGAGTCTTACAAATAGTTTTTTCTTTAAATACTGTATTTATTACGTAGCCGATGTTTGGGTGTAATGTGCATATTAGTTGTAGTTTTCACCACAAAATTTTAAAGTATTGAAGTCGCACTGTAAAATCGGGAATGTTAATGAGCAACAGGGTTGTACGGTATACCGGTACCAATAAAGTATCGCGGTACTAATCAATCGAAATCGGTACTATATAGAGATGTCCGATAATATCGGACTGCCGATATTAACGGCCGATAAATGCTATAAAATGTAATATCGGAAATTATCGGTATTTGTTTCAAAAAGTTACATTTATGACTTTGAGAGAATCTGTTGAAATAAGTGAAGTGAATTATATTTATATAGCGCTTTTCTCTAGTGACTCAAAATGCTTTACATGGTGAAACTTAATATCTAAGTGACATTTTTAAACCAGTGTGGGTGGCACTGGGAGCAGGTAGGTAAAGTGTCTTGCCCAAGGACACAACGCCAGTGACTAGGATGGCGGAAGCGGGGATCGAACCTGGCACCCTCAAGTTTGCTGGCACGGCCACTCTACCAACCGAGCTATACCGCCCCGTGTTTCTCGGCTTCCTGTCGGTCGTTTTTTCGTAATAATGACCCCCGGCAGCAGCCAGCGTCATCTCACAAGACCCTCGGGTGCCGTGAATGTCAATCAAGTGACGATTGGTGATCGCTCATGCCCATCCATTTTCTACCGCTTATTCCCTATGGGGTCGCGGGGGGCGTTGGAGCCTATCTCAGCTACAATCGGGCGAGGCGGGGGATACACCCTGGACAAGTCGCCCCCTAATCGTAGGTGATCGCCCATTTTTAGGTCTTTTTTTTTTTTTTTTAATGCCTGGCCGGCAATAGACTGACACATCCCTCCGCCATCCACGTAATGGTCACTCCTGGTCTTGAGGATCTGGTAAAAAAAAATATATATTTATTTATTCTTTTTATAATATTAGTCTGTTGTATGAAAATACTACAGATGTCCGATAATATCTGCAGTCCGATATTAATGGCCGATAAATGCTTTAAAATGTGATATCGGAAATTATCGGTATCGGTTTCAAAAATTAAAATGTGTGACTTTTTAAAGTGCCGCTGTACGGAGTGGTACACGGACGTAGGGAGAAGTACAGAGCGCCAATAAACGTTAACCTTCCTCTTGTGTTAGCTTTCTGTTACCATCTCTTATGTTAACGGGTCGGTTTTGACCCATGTCTTAAATCAGCTGTAAAATACACTAAAAACAATTATCTATCATCCAATTTGTTTCTCATCTCTTGGTTACCTCGTTAGGCTTCCTTATCCTTGAAAATATTGGTTTTAATATTTTTGGTTTGGGCCATTGGGCCTTTTTTTGTCAGTATACCCCTCGATTTCAATTTTTAAAAATGGTAAAACGAACCTCAAGAGAATCATATACATAAAAAAAAGGTTGTTTTGTTACCTAACTATTACTAAGGGGTATTAGAACACATCTATTAAATAAATGTGTTTTATTTATTTTTTCATTTTAAGAATTTTAACTATAGTAACATCTATGGTGTTACGGGTCAATTTCGACCCCATATATATTTACTTCAAGAAAAAGGCTAAAAAGTATTTTTTTCAGCAACAGAAATCCAACATCAAACAAACAACAACCAATCAAGCAAATGAAACCAAGAGAAATAGATTACTAGTTCCAAAACTAATAAAAAAACAAAATCAGAGTGGCAAAAAGTGACACTTTTAGTGTCCGTCTTTTGTTTGTTTTTGTACAGGATAACAAGGTCAAATGAGAATCCACTAAAGCGCACATGATTGGGAGAGGAGCTGGCTGTCACTGTGTTCAGTTTTGGCTCTTATCATTGCTTTATCATCTTATTTTTATAACCGGGTCGAAACCGACCCTAACAACACCAAGGGCATAATTTCTACCAGAGCATTTTATAATTTAGTGAAAACAATTAAAATGTTTTATTTTGTTGACAAAGAGGTTCCTGACAAAGTCAAAAAGCTTTGATGCAAAAAAAATAAATGTATGCGGTGTTTTTATGCATTTAAAAACTAAAACGGGTCGGTGCCGACCCTAACACAAGACGAAGGTTAAAGGCACCTCCAGTGCGTGCCCGCCAAATCAAATAATATCTACCGGCATTTCACACACGCAAGTGAATGCAAAGAATACTTGGTCAACAGCCATACAGGTCACACTGAGGGTGGCCGTATAAACAACTTTAACACTGTTACAAATATGCGCCACACTGTGAACCCACACCAAACAAGAATGACAAACACATCCTGTCATGTCTTTTGATCATGTTTTGTTTGGCTATGTTCTGTTTGGCTTTTGGACTCTTTTAGTTTCTGTTTACGCCCCATAGTTTCAGTTGCCATGTCAACTCATTAGTTTCACCTGCCTCATTTGTTTGTGTGTTAATCAAGACTTTCTTATTCAAGCTTGTAGTTGCCAGGCAGTCGGCCTGGCGTTATATCACTCCTGCTCACTTCATGTCATAGATAACTCCTGACATGGAATAACATTTTCATGCTCATTATTCATGCTTGATTCATGCCGCTCTTGTCTTGCCACATAAGTTTTCTTTGTTATTCGAGCCACAGTTTAGTGCGTTGTTTAGTTCATGTTTCATGTACTAAGTGGGGCGGTATAGCTCGGTTGGTAAAGCGCTTTGAGTCACTAGAGAAAAGCGCTATATAAATATAATTCACTTCATTAAGTTGTTTTTGCCTCCACGTGCCTTTTGTTTGGTACTTTTTGAGTAAAAGACTAAATCAAAAATGTACCTTCACGCCAGTTATTTCGCATCTCGGGAAAACAATCCACGCAGGAAACTTCACCATAGTCCGCACCGTAACACAACATAAAAACAACAGAACAAATACCCAGAACCCCTTGCAGCACTAACTCTTCCGGGACGCTGCAATATACACCGCCCCCCCACCTCAACCTCCTCATGCTCTCTCAGGGAGAGCATGTCCCAAATCCCAAGCTGCTGTTTTGAGGCATGTTAAAAAAATAAATAAAAAAAAAATATGGCATTTTTTTTCCCCATAACTTGAGTTGATTTATTTTGGAAAACCTTGTTACATTGTTTAATGCATCCAGCGGGGCTTCACAACAAAATTAGGCATAATAATGTGTTAATTCCACCACTGTATATATCGGTATTGGTTGATATCAAAATCGGTAATTAAGAGTTGGAAGATATCGGATATCGGCCAAAAAAAGCCATTATCGGACATCCCTGGAAAATACATGTATTTAATTGTGACAGACTCTTGCTGTCGTCGTGCGGGTTCCATGGACCACTCAGGAAGGACATTGATTTGAGCAGGTTTGACTCTTGTTTATTCTTTCAATACCAAAAGCTTGTCTGCGGTCGGGTCGCTCTTCAGCTCCTTCTCGCCTGCTCGCTTTCTGTCGCTCCCGGTCCTCAGGTACTGCTGCGCGTTCTCCTACTCCTTCTGCCCCGATCCCTCCTGCTTCTCCCCTTTTACACACTGCGAGGAGATATGTTGATTGTCTGCCGGTCCGCGATCCACGCACCTGAATTAGATTGCGGCGGCGTCGCTCCCCGGCACCGTCGCCCTCTCCGCTCCGCCGCATTCTCCGCCTCCTTGCCTCCATCTTGGGCAGGGCTCCAGCGTGCCCTGCCCCGCCGTCGGCTACGCCTCTCCACATTAATTTATTGCCGAAATAAGAAAACACGTTTTTGTTTATTTTTTTGATTCGTGACATGTCATTTATTTGTGTTTTCCTGGACTGTAGCGTGTAATGATGTGTTTGTTGTCGCTGCTCCTTGTCATTATACAAGCCGTGGTGCATTTATTGGCAAAAAGCAATTTCCTCCCTCTGGCTCGGTTTCATGTGTACTTGCAGCTGGAGAGGACCGTCTTTCTGTTTATTTCTCTGAGTGTCTCAAAAGCCAGATCCATCCGATCCTTGCATAGTGTTGAATCTAGTTTCCTGCTTTAGTATTCTTCTTCTTCTTTAAGATGGTTTTGCAGGTGCTGCGATACGTTTTGCTTCTCCCCACTACCTGCGCTGTGGCCAGTTTTCTTCACTCGTACATCCCGTCCTTGTTTTCCATCCCTCTGTGCCGCGGAAATCTTTTAACCTTTGCTGTCGTTCCTAAACGAGAATCCATCTCTGGTCGGATTGCAGCTGCCACATTGCAGTGAGGCTGCGGGGCTGATATTGAATGAGTAAACATTATTATCCGTGGTTGCAAGGACAAGATGCATGTACTCTAGCCTTTAAATAGACCTCCTTTTTAGACCAGTTGATCTGCCGCTTCTTTTCTTTCTCCTATGTCCCCCCCTCCCCGGTCCGATGACCATGGATGAAGTACTGACTGTCCAGAGTCGAGACCCAGGATGGACCGCTCGTCGGGACCCAGGATGGACCGCTCGCCTGTATCGGTTGGGGACATCTCTACGCTGCTGATCCGCTTGAGATGGTTTCCTGTGGACGGGACTCTCGCTGCTGTCTTGGAGCCACTATGGATTGAACTTTCACAGTATCATGTTAGACCCGCTCGACATCCACTGCTTTCGGTCCCCTAGAGGGGGGGGGAGGTTGCCCACATCTGAGGTCCTCTCCAAGGTTTCTCATAGTCAGCATTGTCACTGGCGTCCCACTGGATGTGAATTCTCCCTGCCCACTGGGTGTGAGTTTTCCTTGCCCTTTTGTGGGTTCTTCCGAGGATGTTGTAGTCGTAATGATTTGTGCAGTCCTTTGAGACATTTGTGATTTGGGGCTATATAAATAAACATTGATTGATTGATTGATTGATACTGGTTTTATAATAATTAAAGTTGCAAGCAGCGATGGACGGGACCGACTTTTGCTGGTGTTTCTTGCCTTTACCCATTCAACATATCTTTACCTGCACATTACCTACCTACCCTGCACTATACTGGTGGTTCTTTCTTTCACCCAGACATGCTGGTGCTTCCTGCCATCCCCCAGACAACATATCTTTACCTGCACATTACCTACCTTCTCTGTATCCTGGAGTCAAACTGGTGCCTACTTCTTTCACCCAGTCAACATATCTTTACCCGCACATTACCGACCTTCTCTGCATTGTGTGGTCACGATGGTGCTTCCTGCTTTTAAGCGGCCATCTTGAGACGGCAGCAGCATCAGCTCAGCGGTACTTTGAAGGCTCGTAAAATCAAAACCGGAGCAGTTAGAAAAATGATTTGCCCTACTTTTAATCAGAAGGGTTCAATCTCTTTCCTGTGCGAGTTTGAAGCCGACACAACAAACGCGCTCAGAGGAGATAATGTTTGAAAAAAGGTGACGGGTTTTTACAAAACTTTTGTTTTGAAGGGGTAATTGCCAACTTCCTGTTGATTTTTGCCGAAGGATGTCAGTTATTGAAATGTAGGTCTAAGTGAGACCTCCATAGAGGTTTTTATTTCATGTCTCTACAATATCAAATTACAGCTCAACGAGGCAAAGGTGAGGGTTTTTACAAAACGTTTGTTTTGAAGGGGGAATTTCAAACTTCCTGTTGATTTTTGCTAAAGGATGTCAGTGTATGCAATCTAGGTCTAAGTGATACCTACATAGAGGTTTTTGTTTCATGTCACTACGACATTCCTACTGGAAGTTACATGCAGTTTTGTCCGTGTTTTCTTCCTAAGGTTGCGTTAGAGCGCAATTTTGAGTTTTGGGATTAGGTTTTTTGATTAGACTGCAATTTTCGCCAGTCCTGATATGTGTGTCCAGTTTGGTGAGTTTTGAAGCATGTTAAGGGGGTCAAATTACAGCTCAAAGAGGCAAAGGTGAGGGTTTTTACAAAACTTTTGTTTTGAAGGGGTAATTGCCAACTTCCTGTTGATTTTTGCCGAAGGATGTCAATTATTGAAATGTAGGTCTAAGTGAGACCTCCATAGAGGTTTTCTGTTTCATGTATCTACGACCTTTCTACCGGAAGTTACAAGCAGTTGTGTCTGTGTTTTCTTCCCAAGAGCAGTTTTGTCAGTGTTTTATTCCTAAGGGGCGTAAGAGCGCAATTTTGAGTTTTGGGTTTTTTGTTTCATTATGGTGTGTTTATAAGGTGGCGTTTTGTTTCGCAATATTATGCAAAAGCAACTTTTCTTACCTTTGGTCACCTGCTGATCTGTATTTGGGATCTGCATAAATCCTTAAATTGTGCGCGCTTCCGCCTTTGTAGTCCGTGTCAACACTGTAGTCCATAAGCTTCTTGTTTTTCTCTATCTTCTTGTTATGGGACATTCATCGTATGCTGTTGCCATTTCTAATATAAAGTTCTTACTTATATCTGTCAGTAAACTCGCCATGAAATCCCTAAAACATACCGGTGTAGTGAGTTTACATTATTCACCCAAGGAACTATAGTTGGCCACCATCCGGAAGGGACTGTCAGTAAAAACATCCTCTATGCAACATTTTGACCAAAAAAACACCATTACATGTTATGTAGACCACAGGAAAGTCTTTTACATGTAGAAAAAATAATAATATTAATATGACCCCTTTAATGCGCCTTTTGTATGAAAATAGACCTGACTAGACCCGCTCATCGCCAATGCGCCTTATAATCCGGTGAGCCCTATGCTCCGGAAAATACGCTTAACAGCTGTGTGTGATGTTTTAAATGTTGCTGATTCAGCAGAAACAAGGCAGAACTTCAGGCAAGGATGTCAATTATTGAAATGTAGGTCTAAGTGAGACCTCCATAGAGGTTTTCTGTTTCATGTATCTACGACATTCCTACCGGAAGTTACAAGCAGTTTTGTCTGTGTTTTCTTCCCAAGAGCAGTTTTGTCAGTGTTTTATTCCTAGGGGGCGTAAGAGCGCAATTTTGAGTTTTGGGTTTTTTGTTTCATTATGGTGTGTTTATAAGGTGGCGTTTTGTTTCGCAATATTATGCAAAAGCAACTTTTCTTACCTTTGGTTACCTGCTGATCTGTATTTGGGATCTGCATACATCCTTAAATTGTGCGCGCTTCCGCCTTTGTAGTCCGTGTCAACACTGTAGTCCATAAGCTTCTTGTTTTTCTCTATCTTCTTGTTATGGGACATTCATCGTATGCTGTTGCCATTTCTAATATAAAGTTCTTACTTATATCTGTCAGTAAACTCGCCATGAAATCCCTAAAACATACCGGTGTAGTGAGTTTACATTATTCACCCAAGGAACTATAGTTGGCCACCATCCGGAAGGGACTGTCAGTAAAAACATCCTCTATGCAACATTTTGACCAAAAAAACACCATTACATGTTACGTAGACCACGGGAAAGTCTTTTACATTTAGAAAAAATAAATAATAATAATATGACCCCTTTAATGCGCCTTTTGTATGAAAATAGACCTGACTAGACCCGCTCATCGCCAATGCGCCTTATAATCCGGTGAGCCCTATGCTCCGGAACATACGCTTAACAGCTGTGTGTGATGTTTTAAATGTTGCTGATTCAGCAGAAACAAGGCGGAACTTCAGGCAAGGATGTCAATTATTGAAATGTAGGTCTAAGTGAGACCTCCATAGAAGTTTTCTGTTTCATGTATCTACGACATTCCTACCGGAAGTTACAAGCAGTTTTGTCTGTGTTTTCTTCCCAAGAGCAGTTTTGTCAGTGTTTTATTCCTAGGGGGCGTAAGAGCGCTATTTTGAGTTTTGGGTTTTTGTTTCATTATGGTGTGTTTATAAGGTGGCGTTTTGTTTCGCAATATTATGCAAAAGCAACTTTTCTTACCTTTGGTTACCTGCTGATCTGTATTTGGGATCTGCATAAATCCTTAAATTGTGCGCGCTTCCGCCTTTGTAGTCCGTGTCAACACCGTAGTCCATAAGCTTCTTGTTTTTCTCTATCTTCTTGTTATGGGACATTCATCGTATGCTGTTGCCATTTCTAATATAAAGTTCTTACTTATATCCGTCAGTAAACTCGCCATGAAATCCCTAAAACATACCGGTGTAGTGAGTTTACATTATTCACCCAAGGAACTATAGTTGGCCACCATCCGGAAGGGACTGTCAGTAAAAACATCCTCTATGCAACATTTTGACCAAAAAAACACCATTACATGTTACGTAGACCACAGGAAAGTCTTTTACATTTAGAAAAAAAATAAATAATAATATGACCCCTTTAATGCGCCTTTTGTATGAAAATAGACCTGACTAGACCCGCTCATCGCCAATGCGCCTTATAATCCGGTGAGCCCTATGCTCCGGAAAATACGCTTAACAGCTGTGTGTGATGTTTTAAATGTTGCTGATTCAGCAGAAACAAAGCGGAACTTCAGGCAAGGATGTCAATTATTGAAATGTAGGTCTAAGTGAGACCTCCATAGAGGTTTTCTGTTTCATGTATCTACGACATTCCTACCGGAAGTTACAAGCAGTTTTGTCTGTGTTTTCTTCCCAAGAGCAGTTTTGTCAGTGTTTTATTCCTAGGGGGCGTAAGAGCGCTATTTTGAGTTTTGGGTTTTTGTTTCATTATGGTGTGTTTATAAGGTGGCGTTTTGTTTCGCAATATTATGCAAAAGCAACTTTTCTTACCTTTGGTTACCTGCTGATCTGTATTTGGGATCTGCATAAATCCTTAAATTGTGCGCGCTTCCGCCTTTGTAGTCCGTGTCAACACCGTAGTCCATAAGCTTCTTGTTTTTCTCTATCTTCTTGTTATGGGACATTCATCGTATGCTGTTGCCATTTCTAATATAAAGTTCTTACTTATATCTGTCAGTAAACTCGCCATGAAATCCCTAAAACATACCGGTGTAGTGAGTTTACATTATTCACCCAAGGAACTATAGTTGGCCACCATCCGGAAGGGACTGTCAGTAAAAACATCCTCTATGCAACATTTTGACCAAAAAAACAGCATTACATGTTACGTAGACCACAGGAAAGTCTTTTACATTTAGAAAAAAAAATAATAATAATATGACCCCTTTAATGCGCCTTTTGTATGAAAATAGACCTGACTAGACCCGCTCATCGCCAATGCGCCTTATAATCCGGTGAGCCCTATGCTCCGGAAAATACGCTTAACAGCTGTGTGTGATGTTTTAAATGTTGCTGATTCAGCAGAAACAAAGCGGAACTTCAGGCAAGGATGTCAATTATTGAAATGTAGGTCTAAGTGAGACCTCCATAGAGGTTTTCTGTTTCATGTATCTACGACATTCCTACCGGAAGTTACAAGCAGTTTTGTCTGTGTTTTCTTCCCAAGAGCAGTTTTGTCAGTGTTTTATTCCTAGGGGGCGTAAGAGCGCAATTTTGAGTTTTGGGTTTTTTGTTTCATTATGGTGTGTTTATAAGGTGGCGTTTTGTTTCGCAATATTATGCAAAAGCAACTTTTCTTACCTTTGGGTACCTGCTGATCTGTATTTGGGATCTGCATGAATCCTTAAATTGTGCGCGCTTCCGCCTTTGTAGTCCGTGTCAACACTGTAGTCCATAAGTTTCTTGTTTTTCTCTATCTTCTTGTTATGGGACATTCATCGTATGCTGTTGCCATTTCTAATATAAAGTAGTGTAAAGTTCTTACTTATATCCGTCAGTAAACTCGCCATGAAATCCTTAAAACATACCGGTGTTATGTAGACCACAGGAAAGTCTTTTACATTTAGAAAAAAAAACAATAATAATAAGACCCCTTTAATGCGCCTTTTGTATGAAAATAGACCTGACTAGACCCGCTCATCGCCAATGTGCCTTATAATCCGGTGAGCCCTATGCCCCGGAACATACGCGTAACAGCTGTGTTTGATGTTTTAAATGTTGCTGATTCAGCAGAAACAAGGCGGAACTTCAGGGATGTCACACGGGTCTTGTATTGTCAGCCGCCGTAAAGATAAAGCGTGCACAACGCCGGGCTTAGCTGCCGTGCTGTCATCTATTTATTTGGGGCCGAGGTTAAAGACACAAGGGGACAGGATCTGATTCAGCTCCGGGACCCCAGGCAGATCTGGCAAATAAAGGAGTTTGGGCACTTTGTTGGTTCAAGACCGGAGCCTCCCCCGTTGTTCGTGCACTCTTTTTCCGACGTCAACCTAATGCCAACTGGGGTCAATGTTGTTTAAAGTACAATAGTATACTACTTTTTAACACTTCTAAATACAGTCGTCCATCGTTTATTTATTAATTTCCACAAAGTAGTTATCCAATATTTACATAGCTAGATCCTCAACAAAACCTGTCAGGTTCAAACACTGATGACAACTATGAAACAAGACAAGAAGCAAGGAATTAAAAAGAGACAAAATTCAATTTAGCTCAATTGAGGACAAAAGTGTAGACACTGTACCCTTGTACAGTGTTTGAACCTGACAAAACCTGTTTGCGACCTTCCAAATACATTTTTTTACATTATGAACGCTCTCTAGACATGATATAACAGCAATATAGCCACCTTTACACTCTTTGCATAAAATAAATAAGACGTACCGTATTTCCTTCAATTGCCGCCGGGTATATAGTATGCGCCTGCTTAGAATTACTGCCGGGTCAAACTCGTTTCGCAAAATAATTAGCGCATGCTTAGCATTACCTCCGGCTCAGGACTAACGCCGGGTCACACTCGTTTCGCTAAATATTATTTTTATTAGCGCATGTCTAGAATTTCCGCCTTGTCAAACTCGTTTCGCAAAATAAATAGAATATGCCTAGAATTTCCACAGGGTCAAACTCGTCACGTCACGAGTGACACTTCACCTGTCATCATTTTCAAAATGGAGGAGGCTGATTTCAATCATTTGAAATCGCATAAAGGAAGAAGATTAAGAGCTATTCAGTTGGATTTAAGGTCCAAGCTATCGAATATGCTAAAATAACAGTAAGCAGCTATGTTTTATTAATATACCGTAGCTGCGTGTGTCAAATATGAGTCATTAAATGACTCCCGCCTCCTGGTGGATGTTCATGTAAATGTTCAAGTAAATGTACTTTTTTATTATAAAGAATAATAAATAAATTATAATTTAATTCTTCATTTTAGCTTCTGTTTTTTCGACGAATAATATTTGTGAAATATTTTTTCCAACTTATTATGATTAAAATTCAAAACAATTATTTTTGCAAATCTAGAAAATCTTTGTAATCAAATTTAAATCTTATTTCAAAGTCTTTAAATTCTTTTAAAATTTTTATCCTGGAAAATATAAAAGAAATAATGATTTGTCTTTGTTAGAAATATAGCTTGGTCCAATTTGTTATATATTCTAACAAAATGCAGATTGGATTTTAACCTATTTAAAACATGTCATTAAAATTCTAAAATTAATCTTAATCAGGAAAAATTACTAATGATGTTTCATAAATATATTTTTTTAATTTTTTCAAAAATATTCAATTCAGCTAGTTTTTCTCTTCTTTTTTTCGGTTGAATTTTGAGTCAGAATTGAAGATAAACTATGTTTCAAAATTTTATTTTCATTTTTTCCTGTTTTTCCTCTTTTAAACCGTTCAATTAAGTGTTTTTTTCATCATTTATTCTCTACAAAAAACATTCCGTAAAAGGAAAAAAAATGTACGACGGAATGACAGACAGAAGTACTCATCTATATATATATATATATATATATATATATATATATGTATGTATGTATGTATGTATGTATGTATATACATATATCTATATATATATATATATATATATATATATATATATATATGTATATATATTTCAGGTAAATTGAGCAAATTGGCTATTTCTGGCAATTTTTAAAGTGTGTATCAAACTGGTAGCCCTTCGCATTAATCAGTACCCAAGAAGTAGCTCTTGGTTTCAAAAAGGTTGGTGACCCCTGCCCTACGACATTCCTCCTGGAAGTCACAGGCAGTTCTGTCTGTGTTTTCTTCCTAGGAGCAGTTTTGTCTGTGTTTTATTCCTAAGGATGTCAGTGTATGAAATCTAGGTCTAAGTGAGACCTACATAGAGGTTTTTGTTACATGTCCCTACGACATTCCTACTCGAAGTTACAGGCAGTTTTGTCTGTGTTTTCTTCCTTGGGAGTTAGAGCGCAATTTTTAGTTTTGCGGTTAGGTTTTTTGATTAAATCGCAATGTTTGTCAGTCCTGATGTGTGTGTCCAGTTTGGTGAGTTTTGAAGCATGTTAAGGGGGTCAAATTACAGCTCAAAGAGGCAAAGGTGAGGGTTTTTACAAAACTTTTGTTTTGAATGGGGAATTTCAAACTTCCTGTGGATTTTTGCTGAAGGATGTAACTGTATGAAATCTAGGTCTAAGTGAGACCTACATAGAGGTTTTTGTTTCATGTCACTACGACATTCCTACTGGAAGTTACAGACAGTTTTGTCTGTGTTTTCTTCCTAAGGGGCTAGAGCGCAATTTTTAGTTTTGCAGTTAGGTTTTTTGATTAAATCGCAATGTTCGTTAGTCCTGATGTGTGTGTTCAGTTTGGTGAGTTTTGAAGCATGTTAAGGGGGTCAAATTACAGCTCAAAGAGGCAAAGGTGAGGGTTTTTACAAAACTTTTGTTTTGAAGGGTTAATTTCAAACTTCCTGTTGATTTTTGCTCAAGGATGTCAGTGTATGAAATCTAGGTCTAAGTGAGACCTACATAGAGGTTTTTGTTACATGTCACTACGACATTCCTACTGGAAGTTACAGACAGTTGTGTCTGTGTTTTCTTCCTAAGGGGCTAGAGCGCAATTTTTAGTTTTGCGGTTAGGTTTTTTGATTAAATCGCAATGCTCGTCAGTCCTGATGTGTGTGTCCAGTTTGGTGAGTTTTGAAGCATGTTAAGGGGGTCAAATTACAGCTCAAAGAGGCAAAGGTGAGGGTTTTTACACAACTTTTGTTTTGAATGGGGAATTTCAAACTTCCTGTTGATTTTTGCTGAAGGGTGTCAGTGTATGAAATCTAGGTCTAAGTGAGACCTACATAGAGGTTTTTGTTACATGTCACTACGACATTCCTACTGGGAGTTACAGGCAGTTTTGTCTGTGTTTTTTTTTCCCTAGAGCGCAATTTTTAGTTTTGCGGTTAGGTTTTTTGATTAAATCGCAATGTTCGTCAGTCCTGATGTGTGTCAAATTTGGTGAGTTTTGAAGCATGTTAAGGGGGTCAAATTACAGCTCAAAGCTGCGGAATAATAATAAAGAAAGAATAAAACGCTAGAAATTCAATAGGGTCCTCTGTCCCAAAGGGACATTCGGTCCCTAAAAAAAGCACTCTTTTTTGAAGATTTCTATATATGGTGTAAACAAGTGTGGGACATCACAGCTTCGTCTTCAGTTTGTTGCTCATAAATAGTTTCCGGGGACACATATAGCTGTTAGAACGTCATTAAAAAGTCCATTTTGACATAATAAGGGACGTTTAAGTAAGCACATTTGTTTTAATGGTTGCCTTTAAGAGGTTTGTAATGCAGCAAGAGCTATATATATCATTTCTGCTTCCAACTTCCCTCTGTCCCTTTTTTTATTAGAATAAAGTCCATTTTTTTGCTGCACCACCCTGTGCTCTAACAAGCCAATTAAAAATGCATCGAATCCATATTCGTTATAGCTTAATTGAGCCGTGAAGGGATAAGCTTAAACAAAACCTAATGAGCTTTGTCCCCTTTTTATTTTTAAAGAAGAGTGGCGAAAGAAGACAAAAAGGGATGTATTTCTGTTAAATAGCTTAAAAACGGGTTAGAGATTACTGGACTTTTTTTTTATTTTTATTTTTTTAATGTTACATGGTGGAAAAGGGATTAATTGATGGGGTTTGATTGGCAATACAACTTTAGCCTGCAAAACCAAATAGTAATTGTGTTTTACATTCAAAGTTAATTAAACACTAAACACATTTGCACACATTAGTAGTAGTAGTGTAATTTTGCTCTCCAAAACCCCAAATAAGTTTTTTCATTCATTTTTTATTTTAAGAATGGATCCGGGCCCTTACACTCAGCAGTTTGTTCAAATGCAATTTCCACTGAAAAGCTGAAATAACTAAATATACAAACAAAACAAAACAAAAAAATCCATCCATCCATTTATTACCGCTTATTCCCTTTGGGGTTGCGGGGGACGCTGCTGCCTATCTCAGCTTCAATCGGGCAGAAGGGGGTGTACACCCTGGACAAGTCGCTACCTCATCGCAGGGCCAACACAGATAGACAGACAACATTCACACTCAAGGGACAATTTTACAATAATAAAAAAAAAAATATATATATATATATATATATATAATATATATACTAACACACTAACCCATAGCGTTCTATATTATGTCGGTCCACCTTTTGCCGCAGTTACAGCTTCAAATCTTCTGGGAAGGCTGTCCACAAGGTTGCCGACTTGTGTTTTTAGGTATTTTTGACCTTCCTTTTAAAAAGCGCATTGGTGACATCACACACTGATGTTGGTCGGGAAGGCCTGGGTCTCAGTATCCGTTCTAATTCATCCCAAAGGTGTTTTATCAGAGTTCAGGTCAGGACTCTGTGCAGGCCAGTCAACTCCATCCACATCAGACTCTGATGTGGATGAATTGATTAACGTGGACCCCGACTTAAACAAGTTGAAAAACTTATTCGGGTGTTACCGTTTAGATAGATGGATGGATAGATAGATAGATAGATATATAGATAGATAGGTAGTAGATAGATAGTACTTTATTGATTCCTTCAGGAGAGTTCCTTCAGGAAAATTAAAATTCCAGCAGCAGTGTACAGAGTTGAGATCAATTTAAATAAAAGTAAAAAGTAAATAATGGATGTTTAAATGGAAACAAAATAGAGGAATATTACAATAAGAATAAAACAAATAAAAAGCAGCAATGGGAATAAAAATATAACAGTAAAATAGGAATATAACAAGACAAAGTAGGCAGTAGTGACCATGTTATGAAGACGTATTGCACTGTTATTGTTTTGCATCCCCTGTCAACCTGGTTTAGTGGTCAATTGTATGGAATAAGCACTGAACTGTGCAATCTAATAATAAAAGTATCAATCAATCAAAAAAAATAACTCTGTCATCCATGTCTTTATGGACCTTGCTTTGTGCAGCGATGCACAGTCGTGTTGGAACTGGAGCATGGAATTGTCGAAAATGTTTTGGTTTCTGGAGCATGCAAAGAACTAAGGGGCCAAGCCCAAATCCTGAAAAAAACAACCCCACATCATAATTCCTCCTCCAGCAAATTTCACACACCGACCTCTTTGTTGCTGAGTTGCTGTTGTTCCCAAACTCTTCCATTTTTTTTATAATAAAGCCGACTGTTGACTTTGGAATATTTAGAAGCAACATTTCACGACTGGATTTGTTGCACAGGTGGAATTCTATGACAGCTTCAAGCTGGAAATAACTGAGAGCGGCCCATTTTTTCACAAATGTTTGTAGAAACGGTCTCCATGCCTAAGTGCTTGATGTTATACACCGGTCCAAGTGATTAGGACACCAGATTCTCATCATTTGGATGGGTGGCCAAATACTTTTGGCAATATAGTGTATGTTGTATGGCATGGGTGTCAAACTCTGGCCTGCGGGCCAAATTTTTCCCGCCGTGCAATTTCATTTTGCCCCTTGAGGCCAATCCTCCCGATTTTCCCGGGAGACTCCCGAAGTTCAGTGCCCCTCCCGAAAATCTCCCGGGGCAACCATTCTCCCAAATTTCTCCCAATTTCCACTTGGACAACAATATTGGGGTCGTGCCTTCAGCGTCCCCCACAACCTGTCGTCACGTCCGCTTTTCCTCGAAACAAACTGTGTGCCGGCCCAGCTACGTAATATATGCGGCTTTTACACACACATAAGTGAATGCAAGGCATACTTGGTCAACAGCCATACAGGTCACACTGAGGGTGGCCGTATAAACAACTTTAACACTGTTACAAATATGCGCCACACTGTGAACCCACACCAAACAAGAATGACAAACACATTTCGGAAGAACATCCGCACCGTGACACAACATAAACACTAAAGAAAAAATACCCAGAACCCCTTGCAGCACTAACTCTTCCGGGACGCTAAAATATACCACCAAATCCCGCCCACCACATTATTTTATTTTCAAATTCATTAGCCTGTGAAAACGTTAATGTCGATATTTACTTCAGAAATAGAAAAGAGGCATTCATTTTTTTTTATGTAAACTTTATTTTATGTAAAATTGATGTTTTTTTACTTGTTTTTTGAAATTTGCTTTTGCACTATTAAGTTATATAATAAATAAGCCTTGCTTGTTCCATAGTCAGTGTTATAGCAAATCAGTGTAGCAAACTGAGCAATAATTAACGTTTTATTAATGCACTTTCTCTTGCTACTTCAAGGCTTGAATGTTTGATTCAGTCATTGTTGTTTTATTTTCAAATTTATTATTAACCTGTGGTAAAAGTTTATTTTCACATGTACCTCAGAAGACTGCAAATAGAAAGGAGGCATTCGATTTTTATTAAAATTTTATTTGAGATGCCTTTTATATTTTGAAATTATTATTATTATTATTTGAAACACAATATTGCATTTCACTATAAAGTTATATAAGGTTTACTTGTTCAATACTCAAAGCAAAACATGTTTGGGTCCCTATTAATAATTTGTTCAACCTCAGCCCGCGGCTTTGTTCAGTTTTAAATTTTGGCCCACTCTGTATTTGTTTGACACCCCTGCTTTACATTGTCTGTTTGTCTCATCTTGAACGGCTTTGTGTTGAAAACAACGTTTTGTTGTACTTGTGCAATGACGATAAAGTGAAAAACTCCCCCCGGGGACTCCTCAACAATGGACGCTTTTGACCTCCCTCCCTCCTCAAAGACACCTGGAGTCGGAATTTTTGCTTGCGTTCAGAACGGCCCCAGGCCTATTGACACTACATCAACACACAATGGGTAATGGACGCCTGGCATCGCTTTATAGCAACAGTCGACCTCCGGGGCACCTCATCTTCTTCCCCAGCGTTGTACCTTTTTCCCATCTTTTACGGGACGCCTTGTGGCGACCCATCAGGGTTACTGTTCTGTAACCCTCTACAGCAGGGGTCACCAACACGGTGCCCGCAGGGACCAGGTAGCCCGTTAGCCCGGGTCTAACATGATACTGTGAAAGTTCAATCCACAATGGATCCAACACAGTCGCGAGAGTCCAGTCCAAAGCGGATCCAACACAGCAGCGAGAGTCCCGTTCACAGCGGAGCCAGCAGGAAACCATCCCAAGCGGATCAGCAGCGCAGAGATGTCCCCAGCCGATACACAGGCAAGCAGTACATGGCCACCAGATCGGACCGGACCCCCTCCACAAGGGAGAGTGGGACATAGAAGAAAAAGAAAAGAAACGGCAGATCAACTGGTCTAAAAAGGGAGTCTATTTAAAGGCTAAAGTATACAAATGAGTTTTAAGGTGAGACTTAAATGCTTCTACTGAGGTGGCATCTCGAACTGTTACCGGGAGGGCATTACAGAGTACCGGAGCCCGAACGGAAAACGCTCTATAGCCCGCAGACTTTTTTTGGGCTTTGGGAATCACTAATAAGCCGGAGTCCTTTGAACGCTGTCCATCCATCCATTTTCTACCGCTAATTCCCTTTTGGGGTCGCGGGGGGCGCTGGCGCCTATCTCAGCTACAATCGGGCGGAAGGCGGGGTACACCCTGGACAAGTCGCCACCTCATCACAGGGCCAACACAGATAGACAGACAACATTCACACACTAGGGCCAATTTAGTGTTGCCAATCAACCTATCCCCAGGTGCATGTCTTTGGAAGTGGGAGGAAGCCGGAGTACCCGGAGGGAACCCACGCATTCACGGGGAGAACATGCAAACTCCACACAGAAAGATCCCGAGCCTGGATTTGAACCCAGGACTCCAGGACCTTCGTATTTTGAGGCAGACGCACTAACCCCTCTGCCACCGTGAAGCCGGTTTGGTGATAATGTTCCCCTTTAAGAAGTAAATTGAGCAAATTGGCTATTTCTGGCAATTCATTGAAGTGTGTATCAAACTGGGAGCCCTTCGCATTAATCAGTACCCAAGAAGTAGCTCTTGGTTTCAAAAAGGTTGGTGACCCCTGCTCTACACCATGGGTGTCAAACTTTGGAACGCGGGCCAGATTTGAGCTGGCCAGCCCCACATCCGCAGTATCGTGGCTTTTGGCTTTTGCAGGACTAATTTATGTTGGCATTCGGCAGATGACTTTATGAAGTTCTTTAATAAGAATATTGAACTTATTAGAAAGGAGATTAAAGACAATGCGTCCCAGCTACAACGGGGTTAGAGTAACACAGATACGATTGTATATACGGCGGATACTGCAAATATCCAAAATAGTTTCTCTCGTTTTGATGAAATAACATTAGAGGAATTGTTACAACGTGTAAATGGAATAAAACAAACAACATGTTTACTTGACCCACTTCCTGGGAAACTGATCAAGGAGCTCTTTGTATTATTAGGTCCATCAGTGCTAAATATTATAAACTTATCACTTTCCTCGGGCACTGTTCCCCTAGCATTCAAAAAAGCGGTTATTCATCCTCTTCTTAAAAGACCTAACCTCGATCCTGACCTCATGGTAAACTACCGACCGGTGTCTCACCTTCCCTTTATTTCGAAAATCCTCGAAAAAATTGTTGCAGAGCAGTTAAATGAACACTTAGCGTCTAACAATCTATGTGAAACCTTTCAATCCGCTTTCAGGGCAAATCACTCGACTGAGACAGCCCTCGCAAAATTGACTAATGATCTATTGCTAACGATGGACTCTGATGCGTCATCTATGTTGCTGCTCCTCGATCTTAGCGCTGCTTTCGATACCGTCGATCATAATATTTTATTAGAGCGTATCAAAACACGAATTGGTATGTCCTCTCCAAGGTTTCTCATAGTCAGCATTGTCACTGGCGTCCCACTGGATGTGAATTCTCCCTGCCCACTGGGTGTGAGTTTTCCTTGCCCTTTTGTGGGTTCTTCCGAGGATGTTGTAGTCGTAATGATTTGTGCAGTCCTTTGAGACATTTGTGATTTGGGGCTATATAAATAAACATTGATTGATTGATTGATTGATTGCCAGAAAAGTAGTTCCATACAAATTTGAGTATTAACTTGCAATGCACGGGCCTCGTCATTGGTACCACAATGGTGTATAAGCAATGCTAAACCGCAGCTCATGCCAGCTGAGGACTTCCTGTGGCTTTGCATTGAATTTTTCCTCCCCCCCAACCCCCATAAACCCCTGGGAAGCTTTGATTGCGAGGCAACCGCATCCCGCCGCCTTGCTCTGCTTATCTCCAGAGGTGATGGAGATAAGAGCGGTGGAGGGCATCGCACAGCGGTATAGCGGAGAAGGTTCTCAGCAGTCTGAGTGAAAAGTAAGTGTGGAAAAGTAGGCGGGGCCTAGTTCTAAGGCGAATCACAAAAGATGCGCGGCGCCACGCTGTGAAACGGGACTGCGGGCGTTGCAGATGGGCATTACATGCAAAATGAGGATCGTGTCGTTTCGTCATACAATCGTGGTGAGTCAGGCCAGGAAAAAACTGTTTGGAGAGCGCAGGGAGACTCTGAGCGTGCCTAATTACTGTGTTAATGATGTATAAAGCCAAAATAAATCAACTCCCAGGAAGCATTCAAAAATTGTTCAGCACACGAGAGGGGGGATTATAACTTAAGGGGAAAATTTTAATTTCAAAATGCTTCGTTGTAGAACGACCATCGAAAGTTTTTTTGTATTTCAATCTGTGGAGTGAAACTATGGAATGGTTTGAATGTGGAGTTAAAGCAATGTCCAGACATAAAGCAGTTCAAAAAGAAGTTTAGGTACATGGTAGTCCAGAGGTACAGACATGAAGAAGGGCTTTGATATTGGGTTTGTTGCGATCCGTGACTCGGATACACATACATTCACTGTTTGTAAAGTGAATGTATGTGTACATGTATGTGTATATGTATGTTTGTACAGTGAATGTATATGTACATGTATGTGTATATGTATGTTTGTACAGTGAATGTATACGTACATGTATGTGTATATGTATGTTTGTACAGTGAATGTATATGTACATGTATGTGTATATGTATGTTTGTACAGTGAATGTATATGTACATGTATGTGTATATGTATGTTTGTACAGTGAATGTATACGTACATGTATGTGTATATGTATGTTTGTACAGTGAATGTATATGTACATGTATGTGTATATGTATGTTTGTACAGTGAATGTATATGTACATGTATGTGTATATGTATGTTTGTACAGTGAATGTATATGTACATGTATGTGTATATGTATGTTTGTAAAGTGAATGTATATGTACATGTATGTGTATATGTATGTTTGTACAGTGAATGTATATGTACATGTATGTGTATATGTATGTTTGTACAGTGAATGTATATGTACATGTATGTGTATATGTATGTTTGTACAGTGAATGTATATGTACATGTATGTGTATATGTATGTTTGTACAGTGAATGTATATGTACATGTATGTGTATATGTATGTTTGTACAGTGAATGTATATGTACATGTATGTGTATATGTATGTTTGTACAGTGAATGTATATGTACATGTATGTGTATATGTATGTTTGTACAGTGAATGTATGTGTACATGTATGTGTATATGTATGTTTGTACAGTGAATGTATGTGTATATGTATGTTTGTACTGTGAATATACATGTACAGTATGTTTGTACAGTTAAAGTACCAATGACTGTCACACACACACTAGGTGTGGCAAAATTATTCTTTGTGTATGTATGTGTATGTACAAGTTTAGGTACATGGTATTCCAGAGGTACAGACATGAAGAAGGGCTTTGATATTGGGTTTGTTGCGATCCGTGACTCGGATACACATACATTCACTGTTTGTAAAGTGAATGTATGTGTACATGTATGTGTATATGTATGTTTGTACAGTGAATGTATATGTAC
This sequence comes from Nerophis ophidion, assembly GCF_033978795.1. Lineage (NCBI taxonomy): Eukaryota > Metazoa > Chordata > Actinopteri > Syngnathiformes > Syngnathidae > Nerophis > Nerophis ophidion. The sequence goes on from NC_084629.1 coordinate 4,352,795, forward strand.
ATGTATGTGTATATGTATGTTTGTACAGTGAATGTATACGTACATGTATGTGTATATGTATGTTTGTACAGTGAATGTATATGTACATGTATGTGTATATGTATGTTTGTACAGTGAATGTATATGTACATGTATGTGTATATGTATGTTTGTACAGTGAATGTATACGTACATGTATGTGTATATGTATGTTTGTACAGTGAATGTATATGTACATGTATGTGTATATGTATGTTTGTACAGTGAATGTATATGTACATGTATGTGTATATGTATGTTTGTACAGTGAATGTATATGTACATGTATGTGTATATGTATGTTTGTAAAGTGAATGTATATGTACATGTATGTGTATATGTATGTTTGTACAGTGAATGTATATGTACATGTATGTGTATATGTATGTTTGTACAGTGAATGTATATGTACATGTATGTGTATATGTATGTTTGTACAGTGAATGTATATGTACATGTATGTGTATATGTATGTTTGTACAGTGAATGTATATGTACATGTATGTGTATATGTATGTTTGTACAGTGAATGTATATGTACATGTATGTGTATATGTATGTTTGTACAGTGAATGTATGTGTACATGTATGTGTATATGTATGTTTGTACAGTGAATGTATGTGTATATGTATGTTTGTACTGTGAATATACATGTACAGTATGTTTGTACAGTTAAAGTACCAATGACTGTCACACACACACTAGGTGTGGCAAAATTATTCTTTGTGTATGTATGTGTATGTACAAGTTTAGGTACATGGTATTCCAGAGGTACAGACATGAAGAAGGGCTTTGATATTGGGTTTGTTGCGATCCGTGACTCGGATACACATACATTCACTGTTTGTAAAGTGAATGTATGTGTACATGTATGTGTATATGTATGTTTGTACAGTGAATGTATATGTACATGTATGTGTATATGTATGTTTGTACAGTGAATGTATATGTACATGTATGTGTATATGTATGTTTGTAAAGTGAATGTATATGTACATGTATGTGTATATGTATGTTTGTACAGTGAATGTATGTGTACATGTATGTGTATATGTATGTTTGTACAGTGAATGTATATTTACATGTGTGTGTATATGTATGTTTGTACAGTGAATGTATATGTACATGTATGTGTATATGTATGTTTGTAAAGTGAATGTATATGTACATGTATGTGTATATGTATGTTTGTACAGTGAATGTATATGTACATGTATGTGTATATGTATGTTTGTACAGTGAATGTATATGTACATGTATGTGTATATGTATGTTTGTAAAGTGAATGTATATGTACATGTATGTGTATATGTATGTTTGTACAGTGAATGTATACGTACATGTATGTGTATATGTATGTTTGTACAGTGAATGTATATGTACATGTATGTGTATATGTATGTTTGTACAGTGAATGTATGTGTACATGTATGTGTATATGTATGTTTGTACAGTGAATGTATATGTACATGTATGTGTATATGTATGTTTGTACAGTGAATGTATATGTACATGTATGTGTATATGTATGTTTGTAAAGTGAATGTATATGTACATGTATGTGTATATGTATGTTTGTACAGTGAATGTATATGTACATGTATGTGTATATGTATGTTTGTACAGTGAATGTATATGTACATGTATGTGTATATGTATGTTTGTACAGTGAATGTATATGTACATGTATGTGTATATGTATGTTTGTACAGTGAATGTATATGTACATGTATGTGTATATGTATGTTTGTACAGTGAATGTATATGTACATGTATGTGTATATGTATGTTTGTACAGTGAATGTATGTGTACATGTATGTGTATATGTATGTTTGTACAGTGAATGTATGTGTATATGTATGTTTGTACTGTGAATATACATGTACAGTATGTTTGTACAGTTAAAGTACCAATGACTGTCACACACACACTAGGTGTGGCAAAATTATTCTTTGTGTATGTATGTGTATGTACAAGTTTAGGTACATGGTATTCCAGAGGGACAGACATGAAGAAGGGCTTTGATATTGGGTTTGTTGCGATCCGTGACTCGGATCTTCAAATATTATTGTTTATTTTTCCATCTTTGTTCTCATTCTCCGTCTGATCCGTTTATTTCCCGTTTAGTCCATCACCATGATTACTTATTTGTTTCCGCTGTTACTCCCGGTTCCTGCACACCTGTTCACTGCTAATTACCTTCCCTTTATAAGCCAGCCTCTTCTGTTTATTCTTTCTGGGACTCTAATTTGCTCACATGCAACAAGTAACGTCAGGTATGTTTTTCTCGCTAGCTCATTAGCTAAGCCACTTTGTTGTCATCTTTAGCTCACATGCTAATCATCTTTGTTTTCATTTTTTGTGCCATCGTGCCAAATCTTAGTTCTTTATATTTCCTAGCTTTCACGCTAGCGTCTTTTGTTTCCCTTTTTATTAGCTCCAGTGTTTTTGTTCAGAGCTCACTTTTTGTTAATAAATTTGTTAGATCTTACCTTTGTTGTGTTCTTTCGTTTGACGCATCCTCGAGGGAATCGAACCCGGTACCACGATGCCGAACCGGCGTTACAAAAGAGTTAGGGGCTGCCCATTGAGGCACTGGTACCGCTGTTTTTTTGTTTTGTTTTTTCATGATACTATTTCCATGAGCACTTGTGGTAACGGTGTGGCTATGTATGTGTGTAGTGTGCATATGTATGTATATATTTATCATTTATTTATATACAAGTGCTTCACGGTGGCAGAGGGGTTAGTGCGTCTGCCTCACAATACGAAGGTCCTGGAGTCCATTGTGGTACCAATGACGAGGCCCGTGCATGGCAAGTTAATACTCAAAATTGTATGGAAATACATTTCTGGCAACATAAATTAGTCCTGCAAAAGCCAAAAGCCACGATATTGCATACTGTATGTCAGAGGGGGTGAAGGGGGGGTGGGACGGATGTGGGGCTGGCCAGCTCAAATCTGGCCCGCGTTCCAAAGTTTGACACCCATGGTGTAGAGCAGGGGTCACCAACCTTTTTGAAACCAAGAGCTACTTCTTGGGTACTGATTAATGCGAAGGGCTACCAGTTTGATACACACTTCAATAAATTGCCAGAAATAGCCAATTTGCTCAATTTACTTCTTAAAGGGGAACATTATCACCAAACCGGCTTCACGGTGGCAGAGGGGTTAGTGCGTCTGCCTCACAATACGAAGGTCCTGGAGTCCTGGGTTCAAATCCAGGCTGGGGATCTTTCTGTGTGGAGTTTGCATGTTCTCCCCGTGACTGTGTGGGTTCCCTCCGGGTACTCCGGCTTCCTCCCACTTCCAAAGACATGCACCTGGGGATAGGTTGATTGGCAACACTAAATTGGCCCTAGTGTGTGAATGTGAGTGTGAATGTTGTCTGTCTATCTGTGTTGGCCCTGCGATGAGGTGGCGACTTGTCCAGGGTGTACCCCGCCTTCCGCCCGATTGTAGCTGAGATAGGCGCCAGCGCCCCCCGCGACCCCAAAAGGGAATAAGCGGTAGAATATCCATATATATATGCATATGTATATATGTATATGTTTGTTTGTACAGTGAATGAATGTATGTGTACATGTATGTGTATATGTATGTTTGTACAGTGAATGTATATTTACATGTGTGTGTATACGTATGTTTGTACAGTGAATGTATGTGTACATGTATATGTATGTTTGTACAGTGAATGTATGTGTACATGTATGTGTATATGTATGTTTGTACAGTGAATGTATGTGTACATGTATGTGTATATGTATGTTTGTACAGTGAATGTATATTTACATGTGTGTGTATATGTATGTTTGTACAGTGAATGTATGTGTACATATATGTGTATACCGGTATATTTGTTTGTACAGTGAATGTATTTGTACATGTATGTGTATATGTATGCTTGTACAGTGAATTTATATGCACATGTATGTGTATACCGGTATATATGTTTGTACAGTGAATGTATGTGTACATGTATGTGTATATGTATGTTTGTACAGTGAATGTATTTGTATATGTATGTTTGTAAGGTGAATATATATGTACAGTATGTTTGTACAGTTAAAGTACCAATGATTGTCTCACACACTCACTTGGTGGGGCAAAATTATTCTTTGCATTTGATCCATCACCCTTGATAACCCCCTAGTAGGTGAGGGGAGCAGTGAGCAGCAGCAGTGGCTGCACCCGGGAATCATTTTTGATGATTTAACCCCCAATTCCAACCCTTGATGCCGAGTGTGTATATGTATGTTTGTACAGTGAATGCGTATGTACATGTATGTGTATATGTATGTTTGTACAGTGAATGTGTATGTACATGTATGTGTATATGTATGTTTGTACAGTGAATGTATGTGTACAGTATGTTTGTAGAGCGAATGTATGTGTACATACATGTATGTGTATATGTATGTTTGTACTGTGAATGTATATGTACATGTATGTGTATATGTATGTATGTATATGTAATAGTTGCCATGATTATGTTTGCGTGTCAGTTTTTGTGGCATTCGCTCGTCATCTGCCCCACTGTCGAACATACTATGACAGTGATAAACTCGTATTTAGTCAACCCGTCAATACATCGCCATGTTCACTTCTTTTATAGTGCGCTCACTCTTTTTCTGCAGGAGCTCCAGTTTGAGCGGCTAACTCGGGAGCTGGAGGTGGAGAGGCAGATTGTGGCCAATCAGTTGGAAAGATGCCGACTCGGGGCAGAGTCGCCGGGTGCCGGAAGCAGCAGGTAATGAAACGCTTTTCGCGCACAAAAAAGGGCAACAATTGGCCCCATGGCAACTTTATCCTTCACAGCATTATGGGACCTTATGGCGTACTGATGGGGCAGCACGCTTGGTTCACAACTGATTGAACCGAATATGTGGCTGCATCTGACTCTCAGATAAATCTTAGCTGACATTGCCTCACACGATAAGTAAGGAATAATTCCGCTGGTAATCACAGTGTTAAAAATAACATTTAAAATATAATACATTCTCATTAGAGATGTCCGATAATGTTTATTATATTATATTGTAACATCCCGGAAGAGTTAGTGCTGCAAGGGGTTCGGGGTATTTGTTCTGTTGTGTTTGTGTTGTGTTACGGTGCGGATGTTCTCCCGAAATGTGTTTGTCATTCTTGTTTGGTGTGGGTTCACAGTGTGGCGCATATTTGTAACAGTGTTAAAGTTGTTTACACGGCCACCCTCAGTGTGACCTGTATGGCTGTTGACCAAGTATGCGTTGCATTCACTTATGTGATTGGACCAGCACGCGAAGGCAGTGCCTTTAAGGTTTATTGGCGCTCTGTTCTTCTCTCTACGTCCGTGTACACAGCGCTGTTTTAAAAAGTCATAAACTTTACTTTTTGAAACCGATACCGATAATTTCCGATATTACATTTTAAAGCATTTTTTGGCTGATAATATCAGCGGTCCGATATCATCGGACATCTCTAATTTTCATTCATTTCAATCAATCCATCCGTTTCTACCGTACCTGTTCAAGAAGTCGCATTTATGGTAAGAAGTGTTTTAATTTATAGAATAACAATGATATTAAAACAGAAAAAGAGACTTATTATACTGTAAAAATTAGAGATGTCCGATACTATCGAACCGCCGATATTATCGGCTGATAAATGCATTAAAATGTGATATCGGAAATTATCGGTATCTGTTTCAAGTAAAATTTATGACTTTTTAAAACGCCGCTGTATGGAGTGGTACACGGACGTAGGGAGAAGTACAGAGCGCACCAATAAACCTTAAAGGCACTGCCTTTTGCATGCCGGCGCAATCGCATAATATGTACGCCTTTTTAACACACAGTAAATGCAAGGCATACTTGGTCAACAGCCATACAGGTCACACTGAGGGTGGCCGTATAAACAACTTTAACACTGTTACAAATATGCGCCACACTGTAAGATGCGATGCAAGTGTAAGCCACCGTGACACTATTGTTCTTTTTTTTTTTTTTAATGTCTAATGATAATGTCAATAAGGGATTTTTAATCACTGCTATGCTAAAATAATAACTAATATTGATACTGTTGTTGATAATATTCATTTTTGTTTCCCTACTTTTGGTTTGTTCCGTGTCGTGTTTGTGTCTCCTCTCAATTGCTCTGTTTATTGCAGTCCTGAGTGTTGCTGGGTCAGGTTTGGTTTTGGAATTGGATTGCATTGTTATGGTATTTGCTGCGTAGTATTTTGTTGGATTGATTAAAAAAATTACTTTTTTTTTAAATGACAATCAATACTGAATCGCACAGCGTGAGAATCGCAATTTTTTTTCCCCACACCCCTAGTATTTAAGCCTTTTTTTAAAGCATCCACAGTCTGTGGTGCCCTCAGGTGGTCAGGGAGAGCGTTCCACAGACTGGGAGCAACGGAGCAGAACGCCCGGTCCCCCATAGTTCGTAGCTTTGTGACGTACTGTACATGTTGTTTATCAACGTCTACTTTTCATTCTAGCTCTGTGCTGCCGTCTCTTTTAAAGGGACTAGTGGTGCAACTGGGATCTATATTGGGATATTTGCAGGGGCTGTAACGGCTTTATATATATGATCCCGTCTGACTTTGTGACCACAGTGATAGATTTTTGCCGCACTCTACAAAGAGTACCAGCAGACTGAGGTACTCCAGCATGAGAGCGTGTGTTTCCACTCGCCTACTATTCATTCAGGCACAGCTGTCGAGGCACCCTTTCAGTACTCCAAAACACATCCCTGTGATGCTCCACTCACGTATTTGTATGTTTTCCCCACTTTCCACAAATACCTTGCACGACACGTGGTAGAAATTAGTCCTTATTCAGACTTGGTCCGTGTACGAACAAACCGAGGACCTCAGACTTCCTCTGGTGTTGCATTTAGCACTGAAAGGCAGAGAAAATTAACAACAATTTCCTTTTTTTTTTATTGCTTTCAGTAGCTTTACGTTAATACTTACTACATAAACCTTATCATTTATTGATTGGCGTTATTCATTCTTGCGTATTTCACTTGCACGGATGATGTCGTTAATGTTTACGATAAATCTTATTGACTATTGGCGATAGCCGGATATTTCCCAGGAGTGATGTTTTCATGTTTTCTGGAATACAAAGGAACCTCCGTTTTTTTTTCCCAGATAATATATATTTTTTTTTTATTAGTGAGTGCACATGACATGTGCAGGTCACATTTTAAAAGCCTACTGAAATGAGATTTTCTTATTTAAACGGGGATAGCAGGTCCATCCTATGTGTCATACTTGATCATTTCGCGATATTGCCATATTTTTGCTGAAAGGATTTAGTAGAGAACATCCACGATAAAGTTCGCAAGTTTTGGTGGCTAATAAAAAAAGTCTTGCCTGTACCGGAAGTAGCAGTGGCTGTGAGGATATTGAGCTCCTCACATTGTTTACAATCATAGCCAGCAGCAGCTAGAGCTATTCGGACCGAGAAAGCGACAATTTCCCCATTAATTTGAGCGAGGATGAAAGATTCGTGGATGAGGAAATTTAGAGTGAAGGACTAGAAGAAAAAAAAAAAGGGCGATTGCAGTGGAAGCGATTCAGATGTTATTAGACACATTTACTAGGATTTCTGGAATACAAAGGAACCTCCGTTTTTTTTTTCCAGAAAATATATATTTTTTTTTATTAGTGAGTGCACATGACATGTGCAGGTCACATTTTTAGTCACATCTTAAATGCCTACTGAAATGAGATTTTCTTATTTAAACGGGGATAGCAGGTCCATTCTATGTGTCATACTTCATCATTTCGCGATATTGCCATATTTTTGCTGAAAGGATTTAGTAGAGAACATCGACGATAAAGTTCGCAACTTTTGGTCGCTAATAAAAAAAGCTTTGCCTGTACCGGAAGTAGCAGACGATGTGCGCGTGACGTCACGGGTTGTGGAGCTCCTCACATCCTCACGTTGTTTAGAATCATGGCCACCAGCAGCGATAGTGATTCGGACCGAAAAAGCGACGATTTACCCATTGATTTAAGCGAGGATGTAAGATTCGTGGATGAGGAAAGTGAGAGTGAAGGACTAGAGAGAAAAAAAAAAGACTAGGGCTGTGGGAGCGATTCAGATGTTATTAGACACATTTACTAGGATAATTCTGGAAAATCCCTTATCTGCTTATTGTGTTACTAGTGTTTTAGTGAGATTATATGGTCGTACCTGAAAGTCGGAGAGGTTTGGCCACGGGTGTGGGGACCGCCAGTGTCTTCGATGGAAGCCACGTTTCTCGACGAGGTAAGGCAGCCGGGCTGAGATTTTTTTTTTCCCCCTCGTCCCCGGTGTAAGCATCCGACGGTCAAGGGCGGCCGTTGGGAGGAGGCAAGAGAGTCCGCAGCTGCAAAAGGTGAGACACGACGCAAGCTCTCCGCTCATAACTACGGTAAGAGCCGACCTAATAACACCATTTTCTCAACGAAACCTGCCGGTTGACATCTGGTAGGGAACCATGTTCGCTTGACCGCTCTGTTCCATAGTAAAGCTTCATCATCAGCTTTCGGGAATGTAAACAAGGAAACACCGGCTGTATTTGTGTTGCTAAAGGCGCCCGTAATACACCGATGCCCACCTACATCTTTCTTCTTTTATGTCTCCATTATTAATTGAACAAAAAGCAAAAGTTTCAGCAACACAGATGTCCAGAATACTGTGTAATTATGCGATTAAAGCAGACGACTTATAGCTGGGATCGGTGCTGGATCAAAATGTCCGCTAAAATCCATGACGTCACGCGCACGTGTCATCAGGATACTTTGCGCAAAATTTTAAAATTGCAATTTAGTAAACTAAAAAGGCCGTATTGGCATGTGTTGCAATGTTAATATTTCATCATTGATATATAAACTATCAGACTGCGTGGTCGCTAGTAGTGGCTTTCAGTAGGCCTTTAACATTCCTAAAGCTAAGGTGACTTTCTCAGAACCTCTTGTTTATGATAACTACTGTGGGGGTTAGGTCCCTTATCCCTTCCCATGAAAAAAATACGATAAAGAGGAGGACGTGGGGCTGGAACCTACCCCAGCTGCACTGTAACCTTTTTTATTCCAAGGCTTTATAAACTCTCTCCACGCAGTTTTGGATATTTCTCAGACTCTTATCTTAACAAACACTTTGTACACACTTAAAGGGGAACTGCACTATTTTAGGGAATTTTGCCTATCATTCATTACGAGAGACAAGAAAACTAAAGTTTTTTTTTGTTTTTTTTGCATTCTAACATGTAAAAAATAAGCTTGTTCTAGATAGTGTTGCGTTGGACCCGGTCTTCTGCCGGTTACCCCCCCAGGTTCTTTTTATGACACATGAGCTGGTTATAAATGAATCCCTGAGACAGAGCTTCTCGTTTTGATATTTTATTACCAAAGCTTTGGGAGATCAATCTAGATACAACCTTTCAATCGCATTGCCCAAATGGATCTAAGTCTACTCCCCAAGTCTCGCCTCTTACTCCCTCTCACCGGCCCCCCTTCTTCTCCCCCCCCCCCCCCCCTCCTCCTTGCCTCAGACAGTTGAGATAACAAAAGAGTGTTATTGTTGCTAGTTACATTCCAACTATCAAGGCCTACGTACGTCCAACACTTAGCTGTTTTAAAATATGCCTAGGATATAAAAATATATCTATCTCCGTCAATAGCTAGCAATGCAGTGAATGGGAGCAATCAATTTTACCGCTAAACCACTTTAAAAATGCATTAAAAACCTGTCAACAACACTTGATTCACCTTCCGTAACCTGTATATTAACCTAACTGTAGTAACACATCGTTGTGCTTCAGTATTGGCCGTAAAAGCGAACTACGGCAAGAGATAAGCCAGCTTCTACATCAGCACGGAATGTGTTTGAGTTTGCAATGCACAACACTGTGTTACGTTACTGGAGGGAGTTGACGGCACAGACGCCAGGGGGCAGTAAAGTTCTATAATTTATTATATATATAGACAATCATCATCGGCAATCACTCGAACGAGTATGACGATCTTCCTGGTAGGGGTGCATCCCTTTATGGATGATGCCTGTGCGTGACTTTGTTTAACGTAGGAAGACTGGTGCACAGACAGTCACCACACGATCCTTGACAGAATCGGGTCAGGTTCCAGTAGCATGGAGTCCAAGACAACTGGGGACCCTTTTCGGCTGCAGCCTTCTCCCGCCATCGCAGCTGTTGTGGTAGTTCCTAAATCTACCGTCCTCCGCCGTTGAGGTATTCACCGTATCCCTGGCTAGGGGGCAGTTAGGTACGAGGCTTTTGCCAAGGGCCACTTGGGGTAACAGTAGTAAAAGGGTTAACCTCCTAGTGCCCCAAGACCCCATAGAGGAGCCTCCACTGCCAGATGCACTTTAATGTCATGCCCCGGACACTATAGACATAATATATATAATAATAAAACAATACTAACTATCCAATGCTGTGTGTGACAAAACCCAAGAGTGTGTGTGCATGGTTAGCTGTAATATCATGCAAAAGCGTAGATTCCAACTATTGAATTACTTTGTATAGTTCAAGACTTACGGTCATTAGTTATCATAATGGCAGCTACACTTTCCATCTTAAAGATCTAAAAAAATATATTTGGGGAATGTTCGGCGGGCCAAATTTAAAAGCCGTAAATTGGCCAGGTCTGTTCTATTCGCTCCTTTGATCTAAATTCTTACACATCAATGGTGTCAGTCCAAGATGATGAGTTTTGTAATGAAGCCCATCAACACTACAGCATGCATTGTTATTAAGCAGTTTTGCATCAGAATCCATACTCGGGTGGGAACTGGATAAATGGAACCAGCATGAATGGTTTTAGGTACTTAGCAGCGTCGTTCGCGCGGATGCCGTGGGATAATGCCAGACCAAGAGATGCGACTAATGGTGCGCTATATTCCTAAAGGAAGGTTGCAGAAACATAGTGCAATGTTTTGCTTGTGACATCCTTGTGTACGGGTTAGAGGTGGGACCAAGTCATTGTTTTGCAAGTCATAAGTAAGTCTCAAGTCTTTGCCCTCAAGTACCGAGTGAAGTCCCGAGTCAAGACTGGAAAGTCTCAAGTCAAGTCCAAAGTTTGAGTTTCGAGTCCTTTCAAGTCCTTTTAACCACAGACTAATATATTTACACGGATTGCGTATGCTTTTCAAACTTATTTATTTATTAAAACAAGTGCATTTGAAATTGCAGAAAGAAAAAAAATAGTGCTGACATTGCCCTTCATAATATCAATCAATGTTTACTTATATAGCCCTAAATCACTAGTGTCTCAAAGGGCTGCACAAACCACTACGACATCCTCGGTAGGCCCACATAAGGGCAAGGAAAACTCACACCCAGTGGGACATCGGTGACAATGATGACTATGAGAACCTTGGAGAGGAGGAAAGCAATGGATGTCGAGTGGGTCTAACATGATACTGTGAAAGTTCAATCCATAATGGATCCAACACGGTCGCGAGAGTCCAGTCCAAAGCGGATCCAACACAGCAGCGAGAGTCCCGTTCGTAGCGGAGCCAGCAGGAAACCATCCCAAGCGGAGGCGGATCAGCAACGCAGAGATGTCCCCAGCCGATACACAGGCGAGCAGTACATGGCCACCGGATCGGACCGGACCCCCTCCACAAGGGAGAGTGGGACATAGAAGAAAAAGAAAAGAAACGGCAGATCAACTGGTCTATAAAGGGAGTCTATTTAAAGGCTAGAGTATACAAATGAGTTTTAAGGTGAGACTTAAATGCTTCTACTGAGGTGGCATCTCGAACTGTTACCGGGAGGGCATTCCAGAGTACTGGAGCCCGAACGGAAAACGCTCTATAGCCCGCAGACTTTTTTTGGGCTTTGGGAATCACTAATAAGCCGGACTCCTTTGAACGCAGATTTCTTGCCGGGACATATGGTACAATACAATCGGCAAGATAGGATGGAGCTAGACCGTGTAGTATTTTATACGTAAGTAGTAAAACCTTAAAGTCACATCTTAAGTGCACAGGAAGCCAGTGCAGGTGAGCCAGTACAGGCGTAATGTGATCAAACTTTCTTGTTCTTGTCAAAAGTCTAGCAGCCGCATTTTGTACCAACTGTAATCTTTTAATGCTAGACATGGGGAGACCCGAAAATAATACGTTACAGTAGTCGAGGCGAGACGTAACAAACGCATGGATAATGATCTCGGCGTCTTTAGTGGACAAAATGGAGCGAATTTTAGCGATATTACGGAGATGAAAGAAGGCCGTTTTAGTAACGCTTTTAATGTGTGACTCAAAGGAGAGAGTTGGGTCGAAGATAATACCCAGATTCTTTACCGTGTCGCCTTGTTTAATTGTTTGGTTGTCAAATGTTAGAGTTGTATTATTAAATAGAGTTCGGTGTCTAGCAGGACCGATAATCAGCATTTCCGTTTTTTTGGCGTTGAGTTGCAAAAAGTTAGCGGACATCCATTGTTTGATTTCATTAAGACACGCCTCCAGCTGACTACAATCCGGCAATATTAACCAGTCATTTTCAACATTTTACTCATTCCCGTACAGAATAAAGACATTTGAAAAAACAATTGCAACTCTACTTATTTGTACAAAAGTGTTAACATTGTATTTCCATGGTGTTTTGCATTGTAACTAGTTCCACAGCAGTTTCTATCCTGTACTTACCTTATCTCATTGATCTCATCTCATACTGTTTGTGTGTTTGTGTGCATACACATGGTTAACATAACAAATACATGAACATAACAATGAACAGAGTTGTACTTTTTAGATGTCAGGGCTCTATGCAATATGTACACATATTCTTAATATGGTGTACATTTTAACTAACCTTTATTTTACTATGTTTGTCCTTTTGAAGGTGGCTAAAATATGCGGTGCTGCTGACCGCCATCTAACGCTACGTTACTGTGTGTGATACATACACTAACGTAACATTATGTGTAGGTACCTCATGCAACCCTGCTTAAAAAAAAAAAAAAAAATCACTTGGCAAAAAGTATGAATAAGTTAGTGAACTGCAGTGGACGTAACAGATTGTCGTGTTTGAAATTACACGTCAAATAAAAGTTACGTTATCTTAGCCAATAAATGTTTGCTTACATTCAAAACGTACCGTTCTTTGTGCAACTTCAAATGTCGAACAAATAACGAATAAGTTAGTGAACTGCATTGGACGCAACAGATTGTCGTGTTTGAAATTACACGTCTAATAAAAGTTACGTTATCTTAGCCAATAAATGTTTGCTTACATTCAAAACTTACCGTTCTTTGTGCAACTTCAAATGTCGAACAAAGTTGGAAATTGTTGCGTCTCCGTCTTTAATCTTCGAACCGCATGTTTTGCATACTGCAATCCGTTTTTTGTTGACCAGCTCGTCGTTTTAATACCCGAACGAAACTATCTTGTTTTCTCACTGGCGTGTTGTTTGACAGCTCTTCTTCGTTGGTTGTCCTGCAATTTGATTAGATGAATGCTGTCGGACAAAAACAACCTGGATCTAATTTGATTGGATGCTGTACTGACAGAACACACGCTGACAGACACACACACGTACACAACGAAAGATACAAAGCGCTCCTGAATAACTTTTTTAATATTTGGGTTTCGGGGAAAGTAGCAAGTCTGGTCAAGTCAAAAGGCTCAAGTCCAAGTGAAGTCACAAATCGTTGAAGTTAAAGTCTTAAGTCGAGTTGCAAGTGTCTTTACATATTGTCAAGTCCAGTCTAAAGTCGTCAAAAACATGACTCGAGTCTACCTCGAGTCCAAGTCATGTGACTCGAGTCCACACCTCTGGTACGGACTACAAACCCCGTTTCCATATGAGTTGGGAAATTGCGTTAGATGTAAATATAAAAAGAATACAATGATTTGCAAATCCTTTTCAACCCATATTCAGTTGAATGCACTACAAAGACAAGATATTTGATGTTCAAACTCATAAACTTTATTTTTTTTGCAAATAATAATTAACTTAGAATTTCATGGCTGCAACACGTGACAAAGTAATTGGGAAAGGGCATGTTCACCACTGTGTTACATCACCTTATCTTTCAACAACACTCAATAAACGTTTGGGAACTGAGGAAAATAATTGTTGAAGCTTTGAAAGTGGAATTCTTTCCCATTCTTGTTTTATGTAGAGCTTCAGTCGTTCAACAGTCCGGGGTCTCCGCTGTCGTATTTTACGCTTCATAATG